>NC_091358.1:2199154-2234154 GCF_038502225.1 Cherax quadricarinatus
AAATACTGAAGAATGAGTATTTTCTATTGAAGTTGAGGGATTGATCACCTCAGAATTTCTTCTCCGCCTCTTCCACCTTCTCCAGCATTTATTCTCTGTAGTGGACTGATGAAACCACTAGTTGGCGACACGTCTTCCTGTAATGTATGCCACAGTACTGGTTTGAGGCATGTCACTGACAGCGGGGGTCCCCATCCCGCGGCCCCAGGGGCGCATGTGGCACTTTTCGGAAATGAATGCGGCCCCTCAGGTGACATTATGAATTCAAAGTGTCAACAGTTGGAAAATATTATTGTTATTACAAAGATTACAAAAAAAAAAAAAGAAAAATGTGGCCCGTCTTTAAACTAGGCTTTTTAGATTGGCTCTCTCGTTCTAAAATATTAGGCACTGCTTCTTTACAATGACTCGTAAGAACATTTCAGCCCTCGTTTGAAATTCGTGCAATAATCCCCTCATCAAGTCACCTCACAAATAGTTGTCACTGGTAATGTATTGATTTAATTAATCGTAAAAGAAATTTCTTGTATGATTTTCCTCTGTTATTCAGTATATCTTTCCATTATCTGTTATATTCTTTTAGTTATTTACTTCTCAGATGGTGTCTTGTCTGTGGTAGCCGTCGTAGGTATTACTCTCCTCGGGTCTGCCTTTCAGGTGGTACTCTTTTGGGAGTCCTCACAGATGGTACTCTTTTGGGAGTCCTCAGAGGTGGTACTCTTTTGGGAGTCCTCACAGATGGTACTCTTCTGGAAGTCCTCACAGATGGTACTCTTCTGGAAGTCCTCACAGATGGTACTCTTCTGGAAGTCCTCACAGATGGTACTCTTCTGGAGTCCTCACAGATGGTACTCTTTTGGGAGTCCTCACAGATGGTACTCTTTTGGGAGTCCTCACAGATGGTACTCTTCTGGGAGTCCTCACAGATGGTACTCTTCTGGGAGTCCTCACAGATGGTACTCTTCTGGGAGTCCTCACAGATGGTACTCTTCTGGGAGTCCTCACAGATGGTACTCTTCTGGGAGTCCTCACAGATGGTACTCTTTTGGGAGTCTTTACAGACGGTACTCTTCTGGGAGTCCTCACAGATGGTACTCTTTTGGGAGTCCTCACAGATGGTACTCTTCTGGGAGTCCTCACAGATGGTACTCTTCTGGGAGTCCTCACAGATGGTACTCTTTTGGGAGTCCTCACAGATGGTACTATTCTGGGAGTCCTCACAGATGGTACTCTTCTGAGAGTCCTCACAGATGGTACTTTTCTGGGAATCCTCACAGATGATACTCTTCCTTTGATCTACCTACTTTCTAATCACATACCTATTGCCTTTGTATACCCAAAATTATAAGAAGTACTTGTGAACAGGCAAATTGCTAAGTAAATGTGTATACGTTTACATAGCAAGTTACAAATATATTCAGTCTTCTAACTCCCTTCCTATAATTTTCAGAATCCTCATCCGCTTCTCCCATAAAATCATTTCTAATTCTTAACACAGATTTTAAGCACTGTGGCTAATTTATCAGCTTTATCATGTAAGAATAATTTTTTATTTATTATCTCACTGGCCGATTCCCACCAAGGCAGGGCGGCCCGAAAAAGAAGAACTTTCACCATCATTCACTCCATCACTGTCTTGCCAGAAGGGTGCTTTACACTACAGTTTTTAAACTGCAACATTAATACCCCTCCTTCAGAGTCCAGGCACTGTACTTCCCATCTCCAGGACTCAAGTCCGGCCTGCCGGTTTCCCTGAATCCCTTCATAAATGTTACTTTGCTCACACTCCAACAGCATGTCAAGTATTAAAAACCATTTGTCTCCATTCACTCCTATCAAACACGCTCACGCATGCTTGCCGGAAGTCCAAGCCCCTCGCACGCAAAACCTCCTTTACCCCCTCCCTCCAACCTTTCCTAGGCCGACCCCTACCCCGCCTTCCTTCCACTACAGACTGATTAATATTGGTAAAATTACCGACAATAGACACAAGTGCAACTAATGATAATTTACCTTCTACTTAAGAATGATTTAATGTGGGGTAAAATTAAGAAGAATTGTACACTAGTTCCTTTCTCTGTTTTTTTTAATGTAAATTGAAGATTAAGTCACATTACCATTGCTGGAAAAATTCAGAGATTTTAATAACGTTGTGGCTTGATAATGGCTCAGAATAGACCGAAAGGAAGTCTAAAGCTGCCTCTTTCAGCACTGATTTTTCGTGAATTTACGTGAATTGAATCATAGTAATAAATATTGCATGAACAATTTAGCCCTCGTTTAAGATTCGTTCAATAATAATTTCATCAAATATATATTGATTCGGTTAAGCCTAAAAGCAATTTCTCATTCATATATTTGTCTTCTAAGTGTCAGCATATATCACATTACGAAACTGTAGTGACATGATTGCAAACAAACCATACCACGGGCGGGGCTTGAACCCGCGATCAGAGAGTCATGAAACTCCAAACCGACGCGTTAGCCACTGGGCCAGCTGGGTATCTTGTAGACGTTACGCCCCACAGTACCTTTATCAATACATTACATGGACATAATGTGAGGACTGTAGAAATACATACGGAAGACAGTGTAAGACGAAGTACAGTCCCTCAGCCTAAGAGCAGGTGATGAGACCGTAGTCTTGAAGACTCTAAAGCACCGGCAGGAAGACTGGTGCTTATATACTGAGCTCAGAGGAGATACAGCTGACGAAGGTATTGTCAGTAGTAGGTGGGATTTCCCAGTGGAAGTAGTAGGTCATATCCAAGTATATAAGCACCAGTATTCTTGACTGTACTTCACATTCTTTAAGAATACGGTGCTTGTCACCTTCTCTTAGGCTGAGGGGCTGTACCTCGTCTTTCACTATTTGCTGTGTATACTTCTATGATGTCCACGTACTGTATTGATAAAGCCATTGGATGGCGAAACGTCTACTTTTAAAGATACCCAGATGTTGCACATGTGTCTCACATAAGAACATAAAGCAGGAACACTGCAGTAGGCCTACTGGCCCATACTGGGCAGGTTCTTCACAAATCCATCCCACTAACAGAATATTTGCTCAACGCATTTGCAAGTCTCACTTAAATTCAACCCCCCCCCCCCACCTCATCACAAATTATACACACTGAAGGTCTTAACAAGAAGGGTGGAGAAAAATAATTAGTGGAACAAGCTTTTAATGGCACAATATTTAGCTCTGTGTAGAGTTTTATATCTTTCCTGCAGAGCGAAACGATGCCCCCCCCCCAAAAAAAAAGGTTGATTTGCAGCGTGTCGGCAGAACAACATGGTAGTAACTAGTTAATTGTGCACTCTATATCCATCCCTTGGAGGGTAGTGGCTAGTTTGTGCACCCATATCCATCGTGTGTGGGGGGGGGGAGCGCATATCCATCCTCTATTATAAACAAATTTTGGATACGAATATCCATATGGTGAATATCCATATGGTGAATATTCATATGGTGAATATCCATATGGTGAATATCCATATGGTGAATATTCATATGGTGAATATCCATATGGTGAATATCCATATGGTGAATATTCATATGGTGAATATCCATATGGTGAATATTCATATGATGAATATCCATATGGTGAATATCCATATGGTGAATATCCATATGGTGAATATCCATATGGTGAATATCCCTATGATGAATATCCATATGGTGAATATCCATATGGCGAATATCCATATGATGAATATCCATATGATGAATATCCATGTGATGAATATCCATATGCTGCGTAAGTGTCTCAGTTCTTCAAATTTTGGATACTTGCATAAAATGATTAATGTCTTTTTTCGTTAATAAGATATCTTGACATATCTTTTAGGTTATCGTATTGTCTTTATTCTTCAATAAGTGGACAATTAATCACATAATGTTGAAGAAAGTCACCATGAGGGCTGGCCACATACTGTATATTTAGTGTGATCATCATTTTTGTGTCTGCCAAACTGTCAGAAGTATGACTCACGAAATCGTAATGACACGATTGCAAACAAACCATACCACGGGCGGGGTTCGAACCCGCGATCAGAGAGTCTCAAAACTCCAGACCGTCTCGTTAGCCACTGGACCAGCTAGCCACAATAAGATTCTTCCAACTAGGTATATTTCTACACGATAGGAAGGTTAGCATCGGCACCACTGTGACTACAAATGCAAATTTTTATGGTGTATAAATATACCTAGTTGGATGAATCTTATTGTGGCCAGTCTGGCGTTTTGAGACTCTCTGATCGCGGGTTCTAACCCCGCTCGTGGTATGGTTTGTCAGAAGTACTTGTAACCAAGCCTAGGCCTGGCTACTACAACAACAATCAGTTTAAAATGCAAGTTATTCCGTAAATGTACTTATAGAATAGGAGGTAAAGTTCTAGCATGGATAGAAGCACGGCTTACCAGTAGAAAGCCGAGAGTTTTCATTATGGGGTCAAATCTGAATGGGGATTAATCGCTAGTGGCGTTCCACAAGGATCAGTTTTAGGCCCATTGTTGTTCATAATTTACATGTAATTCCTTCATCAAGGTCATTAAAGTGCAATGAGCAAATTTGCTGATCATACAAAAATAAGCCGTATGATTCATTCTGATGAGGATACCAGTGAACTCCAGGAGGGTTTGGACAAATTAATGTCTTGGTCTGAAAAGTGGCAGATGAAATTCAATGTGGACAAGTGTCAAGTACTAGTCCTTGGGAATGAAAATAACCCTCGGAGTTCTAAACTAGGTGAAGTAGAGCTTGATCATACAGAATATGAGAAAGACTTGGAAGTCATGGTAAGCAGAAATCTAAAGCCAAGACAGCAGTGCCTTAGTGTGCGCAACGAAACTAACAGATTACGATGATTTATCTCAAGAAGTATAAGTAACAGAAGTCCAAAAGTTATTTTACAGCTCTGTACATCACTTGTGAGGCCTCATTTAGATTATGCTGCTCAGTTTTGGTTCCCTTACTACAGGATGGATATAGACTCATTGGAGAACATACAGAGAAGAATAACTAAAATGGTTTACTGTGTAAGGAATCTCCCGTATGAAGATAGACTTAGAGCCTTGAATCTCCACTCTCTGGAGAAACGAAGAATGACGGGAAATATCATCGAAGTGTTTAGGTGGATGATGGCCATAAACAAAGCTCCTAGAGAGCGAAACGTTGCCACAATAAAATGTCACATTAGTTGCACTTGTGTCCTTAATATTTATCATATCTAATACGGATCTAGTGTCTTTAACACAGTCAACAATAAGGTCGTGAATTTTTTTAACTTCACAGTAACAGAGTTACTCTGTTTTGACACGACTTCCTACATGTTGTTTAAGATTAAAACTAAGAATACCAATTTCCAAATAAATCATTCACACACAGAAAGACAAGATAATGGAAAAAATTCTTAGGGATACGAACTGACTGACTAACCTGAAATCCAATACTCACATCTGACAAATATAAAAAAGATCAAAATTGTGGGTATTCTATGGAAAATATTCTAGTTTGTTCTTCAAAGAATATTACTTTGAACATAAAGAAGGAACACTGCAGCAGGCCTACTGGCCCATACGAGGCAGGTCCAAGACTCCTACCGGCTTAAGCCAATGCCCCAACCTAGTCAGGTCAGGTCTCTAACATGTTCTTACTTCACTTAGGGTTATTGTGTTCGCAGATCCACCACAAGAAATCACCTACAACAAATTGTTACCCAACAAATATCAGCTGTTAGAATAATTAACCAGTCAGGTTCCAGACCAAACACACACACACACACACACACACTCCAGAACAAGCCAGTGCCCTAACCTGACTAGGTTAGGGCATTGGCTTAAGCCGGTAGAAGACTTGGACCTGCCTCGCATGGGCCAGTAGGCCTGCTGCAGTGGTCCTTCTTTCTTATGGTCTTATTACTGTCCATTTCATATATACAAAAAAAACGAATATCATCCCAGCCCTCCGACCACTGAACATATATACAAGTATATCTTGATATACTAGTATAACCCTTAACTAGTCAAGGAAATAATGGGCCCTAAATAAGGAACTACTAATAATGGGCTCTAAATAAGGAACTATTAATAATGGACCCTAAATAAGGAACTATTAATAATGGGCCCTAAATAAGGAACTACTAATAATGGGTCCTAAATAAGGAACTATTAATAATGGGCCCTAAATAAGGAACTACTAATAATGGGCTCTAAATAAGGAACTATTAATAATGGATCCTAAATAAGGAACTATTAATAATGGGCCCTAAATAAGGAACTACTAATAATGGGCTCTAAATAAGGAACTACTAATAATGGGTCCTAAATAAGGAACTATTAATAATGGGCCCTAAATAAGGAACTACTAATAATGGGCTCTAAATAAGGAACTATTAATAATGGGCCCTAAATAAGGAACTATTAATAATGGACCCTAAATAAGGAACTATTAATAATGGGCCCTAAATAAGGAACTACTAATAATGGGCTCTAAATAAGGAACTATTAATAATGGATCCTAAATAAGGAACTATTAATAATGGGCCCTAAATAAGGAACTATTAATAATGGACCCTAAATAAGGAACTATTAATAATGGACCCTAAATAAGGAACTATTAATAATGGACCCTAAATAAGGAACTATTAATAATGGACCCTAAATAAGGAACTATTAATAATGGACCCTAAATAAGGAACTATTAATAATGGACCCTAAATAAGGAACTATTAATAATGGACCCTAAATAAGGAACTATTAATAATGGACCCTAAATAAGGAACTGCTTCCACAAGATGCATAAATTTTCCCTTCAGGTCCTACTTTCAAAAATAGTCAAAAATCATCTTCAAAATCTGACCTAAGCCCTGCTCAGATTATGTTAGACTTGTATAGCAATAGCAACCCTGTATATAGAATTCACAACCCGGACATAGGAGAGAGGAGCTTATGACGACGTTTCGGTCCTACTTGGACCATTTACAAAGTCACACTAACAAAAGGAGGGTATATATACAGGCCAGGGTATGTGCAAGAAAGGTATAAAATACCGACAATATAAAAGTTAAGACACATGTGCAACATCTGGATATCTTTATTGTAGACGTTTCGCCATCCAGTGGCGCCTTTATAAACGCCAGTCTTCTTGCCTTTGCTCCAGATTCTCCTCCACCACGATGCTGTAAACTCCAAGGCCGAGGGACTGATTACCTCATCTTTTGTATATAGTTCTACTGTCTTCCTATTATGTCCTAGAATCTGTATTGATAAAGCCACTGGATGGCGAAACGTCTACAATAAAGATATCCAGATGTTGCACATGTGTCTTAACTTTTATATAGGCCAGGGTATATATCGGTCCAAGTCGGACCGAAACGTCGTGGTAAGTTTCTCTCTCCTGTGTGGGTTGTTTGTGTATTGTTCCAGTCACCGAATTGTGCCTTAATCTGGATCTAGAATGTTTATAGGCATTACAAATCGTAGCTGTTTAGGGGTCTGTATATCCTGGTCTTAAACATCTGTCGCCTCAGAAACCCAAAAATTCTTGGATATGTAATTCCAAAGTCAAAATACAGCAAGTTACATTTTTTATTAAAATACATAAAAAACTCAATATCCAAGGTTTCAGAATTTAGAATCTCAACAGTATGGGTAAGCATGGCAGAAGTTTGGCGCTGTAACGTCTGAATTTAAATAATCACTTGCTATATTATCTTATTTTAGACCATCATGAAGCCACACCATCTTATCTTCAACCACAAGACGTCTCACCATCTTATCTTCAACCATCTCAGTTTACACGAGAGTTGTAGGACTAACCATAAGTTCAAACCCCACCCGTTCCCTGATTTATTTAAATGCTTTCAATCGCAAACATTCTATTTGCAATGACTTGGTCTTTGAAATAGAGTGGAAGCACTCAGGTTTATGGGCAAAGAGCTGCAATCTATGGTTTAAATTGATGCACAGAACCTGGTCTTTATCACAGGAATAAGAACGTTGAAATCTGTGTGTTCTAACTCAACACTTCTCGTGACAGAAGCACTTACGAAGCCGCTTAGATCCCTTACCAGATATTTCCACGTAGCCATAGGAAACCAGGTACACCACCTGTGTTCTACAAATTACTCTCGCTTTATGCAGAACATGAAGATTAGCCAGCTTTGTCTCGAAATTGCTTATACACCATCCGGATTTATGATTTCAACTTGAAATTGGCTCAAATACGCATTATTTCTTGATTCTGGAGCAGAGGAAAGGAGACTGGCACTTATATATACAAACACCAGGTGGATTGGGACGAGTATATAGTCCTACTGTCTTCCAATTATGTCCTAGAATCTGTATTGATAAAGCCACTGGATGGCGAAACGTCTACAATAAAGATACCCAGATGTTGCACATGTGTCTCAGTTGTCACGCATATATAGCTGAGTTTTGTATCCAGTTTAGCAATTACTGTGTGTTAAGTTTTAGAGTTGTACTGACCTTCAACAAATGGGTTTACTGGCAGCAAATCATGAACCAAAATGTTATTCAATATTAATCGTACACAAATGACCCGCACACGGGAGATAGGAGCTTACGACGACGTTTCGGTGTGACTTTGTCAATGGTCCAAGTCGGACCGAAACGTCGTTGTAAGTTCCTATCTCCTATGTGCGGGTTATCTGTGTATTGTACCAGTCACTGTGCCATTTCATTCAGTATTGTCTCTGGCACTATCCGTGCCGTGGTGGAGAGAATCGGTATAAAATACCCGACACGATGAAAACATACACAAATATCGATAGACAACGTTTCGCCCACCCAATGGGGTTTTTCAAGTCACTGCGAGGACGAAATAACTGTTAATACGGCATCTCGTTGTAATAGTCAGTGCAAGACCAATAAGCTTCTCTGCTGCACCTCCAGCAGCTGTCAGCGTATTTAGGTGCACCTCGGTAGTGCTGTAATTTCATTCTTGAAATATCTGCACAGGTTTCTCTTCCTCGGCTTGAGCCACTCCCCGCGGAATTGCGTCTTCGGCGCTTCTACTCCATGTTCAAGGGCGTTCAAGAGTTCTTTTCTACCGCTTAATCTACGGGATTGTCTTGTGATGTAAGTGTAGCGACGGATGTGTTTAGTAACGTGGTGTGGAGCCCATTTTTCCTGCATTAAACTGAGAGGCTTTGAGAGTGATATAGAATATATATTTTTTTATCCTTTTGACTTGTATTTTATCGTGGTGAGATGCTTCCCCGTGGTCCATCATCTCTCCTTTGGTGATATTTCCAAACACATTGTGGATACGACTCACGAAATCGTAATGACACGATTGTAAACATACCACGGGCGGGGTATGGTTTGTTGGCGTTGTGGATACCTAAAACTTCTTGGAAAATCTTGTGACCTTTCAACCACATGCTAATTCTTTATGGCAAATGGTCAGGCGATATCGACAAGATGTGTTAAACAGAAGGAAACGTTTCACCAAGAATGGCTTCCTAGTTGACTGAAGAAATGTAAGTTAGCTTTAGTCCTAATAGCGCTTAAGCTAGCTTATGACACTGAGCTTGACTCTATCATTATTACTGACTCTACGTTATCACTGAAGGCTCTTGACTCACATTCTGACTCCAACAACATGGTCATTGGAGAAGCCAGGTATAGATACTTAAAAATCCAGGAAAAAGGAATTAATGTGCAATTGCTATGGATCCCATCACACATTGGATTACTCCTTCATGATAAAGTTGATATGTTAGCCAAGAAGAGTATCCAGAAGGAGAATGTAGAATATAACTTTGGTATATCTGTGTCTAGCATTAGGAATAATACAGTGGAACCTCAAAAATCGAACTGCTCCCAACACGACCAATTATGTAAGTGTATTTTTGTAAATGCTTTTATAAGTGTATTTTTGAGGGTCTGAAATGGACTAATCTAATTTACATTATTCCTGATGGGAATAAATTCATTCGGTAAAGGCACTCGAACAGCCTTCTGGACCGAAGAAAGTTCGATATTTGAGGTTTCACTGTATTAGGAGATAAGTAAATAATGAAAATTATTGTTACAGGAATGCAGTTAGAAGCCTGAGTAGATCTGTAACTCACTATAACAACATGAACGTAGATAAGAATGTTTGTGGAACAACTTACAATGTGAACACTGATGTTGTAGTGGCCAGACTTAGTCTTGGTTACAAGTACTTCTGACAGTTTAGCAGACACACAGATGGTCAAACCAAATGCAAAGTATGTAGTCAACCCTTTGGTCACTATCTTGAACACTATATACTTAATTGTCCACTTACTAAAGAATATTGACAGTATAACCTGTGTGACATGTCAAGATATCTTATGAATGAAAATAAGATACCAGATATATTAAGCAGTTTTCCTTAGTCTGTAACAGATAAGTGAAATGTTGATATAAATCCAGATGTACTCCTGTTAACCCTTTTGGGGCCTACTTCCTGGGCCTTTTGTGTATCCATATGTTCTTGCGCTACCGTTCACAGGATGGATATGGTGTGCACAATAAACTAGCCACTTCGGTGGCAAAATCTAATCTGTCGCGTTCAACAAAATCTCCTTGAATGAATTTCTGACAGAAGAAAAGCTAATCAGCTTGAAGAATTTATGATGTCTCTCAGGGTTCACGAAACCGTCATAACACAATCGAAACCAAATCACGAAACGAATTGGTGTTTGAACCCAAGATCAGTGAGTTATAGGACTCGCTTGCCAGGCTCAAATCCCGACCCGTTCCTTGGCTTCACTTCAGGGTGCCAAACACCATACCTTAAATAGCTGACACAGCCAAAATCCTTGAAATATGCTCACCAATCCATGTTTTTTTTTCCAGTTTCATTCACGGTCAGATTCTGTGATATTTCTTAGAAGACGCGAGAGACTTGCCTTCTTATTTCTACTAGTGAATCCCGTCCCTTACAACGTCTTGTAGATCTTCCACCTCACCTTCGACACTATTTAAGACTCCATTCTCACGCTTCAACTTCACATCGTTCCAGACCATGGAGCTGAACTCTTCTCCAGGTTGAGAGACTGACCACCTTGTTCCAGACCATGGAGCTGAACTCTTCTCCAGGCTGAGAGACTGACCACCTTGTTCCAGACCATGGAACTGAACCCTTCTCCAGGCTGAGAGACTGACCACCTTGTTCCAGACCATGGAACTGAACCCTTCTCCAGGCTGAGAGACTGACCACCTTGTTCCAGACCATGGAACTGAACCCTTCTCCAGGCTGAGAGACTGACCACCTTGTTCCAGACCATGGAGCTGAACTCTTTTCCAGGCTGAGGGATTTACCACCTCAAACACTTTCTCCAAGATTAATGGACTGATTATATCATCAATTCACTACTACACCTGCTGAATGTGTATTTGACTGAAGAGTCTACTGCGTAGGAAAAACGTTTCAACAATAAAGATTCCCAACTGCTGCACATGTGTTTTAGTTATTAAACGTGAGAGACGCAACCCTTTCTACAATCCGCAAAACGCAGATTTCTAGATACATTCCTCGGTCAGTTTTGATAATGGATTTGATCTTGTAAAGTAAAAGGACACAAGTGCAACTAATGTGACATTTTATTGTGGCAACGTTTCGCTCTCCAGGAGCTTTATCAAGCTTGATAAAGCTCCTGGAGAGCGAAACGTTGCCACAATAAATGTCACATTATTGCACTTGTGTCCTTTTACTTTACATATTGTCGGTAATTCTACCAAATTTATTACAGGATTTGATCTTATTGATAATGGCTAATGGATTTAAAACTTTCTCCAGCAGAATCAAACTCACTAAACTTTCCCTTTATTCCTTTGGCTGCAATGCTTTGTCTTTACAATATCTGGTGTTACCTAACTGGAATCATCACGTTGGTCAGTAATAACCTGCACGATGTTTCAGTCCGACTTGTACCATTAACTAGCGGAGTGTGAATAGTTAATGGTCCAAGTCGGACCATTTGTGTATTGTTCCAGTCAGGGTATTTTGCCTTTTATTCTTTCTCACGTTTATTGTTGTCCCTGATCGTCATCCACATGGCAGTTTCCATCTTATCAGCGGCGATAAATAAAGTGATGATGGATGAAGGTATTAGGGTACATTTAGTGACATTAAATGCCCTGTAGAGTTCGTACGTATGGAGTTAAATGGTATACACTCCAAGTGGTGAAAAGAGTACAGATACCTAACTATTGTGCATTGGTCTTACTAACCTGTCGGTATTGTATATACAATTTTGATATTCACTCTGTCAGACACTGCAATACAATCGCATCTTGATACAGAAGAGAAAACAGGTCGGATAACTTTTTCAAGTGAGAATGCTTGGATTTGAGAGGAACTTGACCTCTCGGTTATTTCATTCTTGTACTAGTGGTCTACACCTCATCTTCTGACAGTATATAAGCCTCCATACTGTCGTTTCAACTTCAACCAGATGAACTGTCCAGAACAATGCTTGAGCAGCATACATTGCAACATTGCAGAGCCCCTTCTCCGGGAGGCAGAGACGGGTCATTGCAAAATTAAGACGCGTGCCAGGACCCTGGTCATGAGGGACTGACCACCTCAAAACTACGTCTTCAAAGGTGATGGAATGATAACATCGTCTTTACATCTCTACTGCTTCTGCCAACTTTTCTGTATTCGACTGAAGAAGCCTACTGTGTAGAGGAAACATTTCGGAGTAAAGCAGACCGCGTTTATCAGCAGCTCTAACTATGGCTGGCTTGGGTCAGTAGGCCTACTGCAGTGCTCTTTATCTTCTTATGTACAAACACTATTCCTCAGAGCAGAAAGGCTTCGAGTTTACCCTTGCCCTTTGCCCACACCATGGAAAAATAAGCACAGCAGTATAATGTGATCTTTTATTGACAACGTTTCGCCCACACATTGGGCTTCTTCAGTCGAGTACAGAAAAGTTGATAGAAGCAGAAGAGACTTGAAGACGATGTCAAGTCTCTTCTGCTTCTGTCAACTTTTCTGTACTCGACTGAAGAAGCCTACTGTGTAGGCGAAACGTTTCGAAATAAAGATACCTAACTGTTTCATATGTGTCTTACCTAACAACCTGTCGGTATTTTATACCATTTTAACGTTCAATCTGTCAGACACTGCAACACAAGGGTATCTTGGTACAGAACTGCAATCAACCTCGACAACCTCTACTAGTGAGAATGGTTGGATTTGAGAGGGACCTGACCTCCCAGCATCTGCGTTCTTACCTCTAGTAGTGACCTACGTCTCACCTCCTGGCGCTATATAAGAGCTAAACTCCTTATGATTCAGAACCAAACGATCACCAAACTAACTCAAGAAATGCAGGAACTAAAGGCTAGCAATGCAGATTACCTCAACAAGATCACTGCTCTAGAACATAAACTAGACACTCTAGAACAACAAAGCAACACCCACACCCGGTCCCTAGACACCATCAACACTTTAAAAGACCAAGTCACCCTACTTACTACCAACATTACAGAGGAAAGATCAAGAGTGGACCAACAACTTGCCAATGTCATAACCAACTTCCAAGACCATAATGACCAACAGCAGCTATCTGACGCTGTTGTAGTTAACAGCAAACATCTCCCACCCACAGTCACCCAAGAGACCTGCATGGAGACCACCCTACAGCTTATCAAGGACCACCTTCGCCTTAACATACGTAGTGATGACTTAAAGGATTGCAAACTGATGGGCTATCATGCAGGTAAAAAAACAGTGCTGTTAAAATTCCAAACTAGCTTACAAAGAAACAACCTACTAAAAACATCTATTTCTATGAAAACTGATGTTTACGTCAATGAGTGCCTTACCAAAACGAGACAAAACCTTCTTTATCGGCTAAGAAAATTGCGCTATGCCCAAAAAATCCACCAGTGCTTTGTGAGGGATGGAAAAATAGCAGTTAGGAAACAGCCCACTGGGAAGAGATACTTCATCTCCACAGAACATGACCTTAAAACATTCCTAAGTGAGGCTGGACTAACAGAATCAGAGTAAAGTGCAGATAATACCCATAGTCCACCGTTAGTGTTATATTGTCATAAATTTGTGCCCCCCTAAAATTCTAATACTCCAACTACTTTTAATTGTCATTGTTGTATTCAACGACCATTCTACCTCATAGTCTTAATTGTATTTAATATCTACAGAATCTATCTCCTTTTTTACAACTTACCACATCACTGTTCCATCTTATTTTTTTATAAACTAACCATAACTTGTCTTCAATAATTCTACCTCACTTTAAAAAATACTCAATTGCCCAATTTTATTCTAAATCCCTATTATTGCCCAATTTTACTTTAAACTATATTGATCAAACTTATTGTAAACTTCTTTTATTGACCATTTTTATTCCATACTTTTTTAACCTAGTATTTTCAACTACAACTTTTATATCATCCTGTCTACCATCTTACTAGCATATTATAACCAAGTCATTGCCATTTTTATTTTTATCAATTCTTTTTTTTTATTATTATTTTGCTACCTTAATTTGTGTATTTTATCCTGTCAATTTAAATCTAATTATACTCTAATTCTTGTAAACAACTTATATAAGACCTTAGTGCAATTACAATTGAGAGTCTTGTTCCTTTATTATATTATTAGATTAATCACAGTTTTACTCTAGCTCATTCTAGCTCAATACATAGTCAATACCAAATTCACTATACTAGACCATAGTGCAATTACTAGTGAGAGACTGGTGCTATTTGTAATTTGTATTTTTATATTATTAGACTAAACCTAGTTGTACTATAGCTCTTTCTAGCTCAATACATAGTCAATACCAAATTCACTATATTAGACCATAGTGCAATTACTAGTGAGAGACTGGTGCTACTTTTAATTTGTATTTTTATATTATTAGATTAAATTCAGTTGTACCATAGCTCATTCTACCTCAAGACATAGTCAATACCAAATTCACTATATTAGACCATAGTGCAATTACTAGTGAGAGACTAGTGCTATTTTTAATTTGTACTTTTATATTATTAGATTAAACCTATTGTACTTTAGCTCACTCTAGCTCAAAACATAGACTCCACAAAAGTCATTATTAGACCTTAGTGCAATTACAAGTGAGAGTCTTGTTCTATTTTTAATTTGTATTTTTATATTACTAGTTTATACCTAGTTGTACTTTAGTTCATTCCAGCACAACACACAGACAACATCAACTTCATTATGTGTAGTAGTGACTATACCCTACATGACCAAAATACTCTAGCTATATACTTGTCCAAACTTCCAACCACTACAGATATCAGTAGTAGAACTCAACACACAACTCAGGATATAAATAACCATAATTTAAACCTAGAAGATGATTGATCACGTTGACCCTGATCTAAACCTCCATAATCTGACACCCAATCAAAACCTATTGGAAAGTAACTGCCTTTATTACACAGCATCACAAGCCACCACTATCCTAAACAATGCTAAAAGTCTATCAGTACTTAACTACAACATCAGGTCCTTAAGCAAACACTATGATGACCTCCTAGCACTCCTTGAATCACTAAAGACACCCTTCTCCTGCATTATTCTTACTGAGACCTGGCTTAAGCAGGACACAATAGATATCTACCCTCTACCAGGATACACAGCAATTCACAACTGCAGAACAAACCAAGTTGGGGGTGGTATTGCAATCTATTACTCTAACCAATTATCTTGTCTTAGCACCACTTGCTTTAGTGATGAATATGGGGAATACATTTTTGCTAATTTTACTGTAAAAAACCTTAAGACGCCTATAACAATCGGTGCCATTTACCGGATACCTCACACAAACATCCCAAATTTCAGTGAGAAATTAAAGTCACTAATAACAAACAGACAAATGAATAAGCACCACCTTCTCTTAGCTGGAGACTTCAACATCAACCTTGGCTTACTAGATGATCAGCCTGTAACTGATTTCATCAACAATATGAACAACACACTTCTCATACCAACAATAACTAAACCAACCAGGCTCACTGAGACAAGTGCAACCATAATAGACCACATATGGACCAATATACTAGCCCCCCTTAAATCAGGGATAATCACAGATAGCACTACAGACCACTACCCTACCTTCCTCCTGACAAACATTAGTAAACCACCACTTGAATACAACAAAGTCTCATTTAGACTCCATGACGAGGCCTCAGTAAGGAAGTTCACAGCTGACCTAGAGACTGTTGATTGGCCTACAGAATTCTCCAAGGCCAATGGTATTGATGACTGGACAGACATCTTTCTTAACAAATTACTTAGACTATACAACAAACATTGTCCTATAAAAACAAAACAGATCACAAACAAACGGCTTGGTTGCCCATGGCTAACCAGCACCATTCTGAAATCCATTGACAAGAAACACCAATATGAAAAGCAATATAGACAGGGCTTAATACACAAAGATACTCTTAAACACTATTCATCAGCTCTCACCAAAGTAATAAAAAAAGCCAAACAACTATACTACTCCAGTAGATTCACAGACACTAGAGGAGATATAAAAAAGACCTGGAAAACACTCTCTCAGATTCTAGGGACCCACAAACTGAGAAAAACCAAGAATATTGTCCTAACTAAACCTAATGAAACACCACTACATCCCACTGACACAGCTAACAAGATAAACGACTTCTTCTCAAACATAGGATCTAATCTCGCCAGTAAAATCCCACATACCAATGCCCATGCCGGGGACTACCTAGATGGAAATTTCCCTAATTCCTTCTATCTTGCACCAACTGAGCCCACGGAAGTCATTGAGATCATAAAGTCACTTAAAAATAACTCGGGGAATCTGTCTCATGTCCCACCATTACTGTACAAGCGAGCGGCCCATGTCCTTTCGCATGCTATTTCATTACTTTTTAACAAGTCAATAGAGACTAGCACCTTCCCGAAACTACTCAAGATGGCAAGGGTTACACCAATACATAAAGGTGGTGACCCTACAGACTTAAACAACTATAGGCCAATATCTAACTTACCATTGCTATCCAAAATCTTTGAGAAACTCGTGCACAGGAGACTGTATTCATTTATAACGGCTCAAAACATACTCAACCCCTGCCAGTTTGGATTCAGGAAAAATAAAAGCACTAATGATGCAATCATAAAAATGCTAGATCTGCTTTACACAGCATTGGAAAATAAGGAATATCCACTAGGAATTTTTATTGACCTAAGAAAAGCTTTTGACACAGTAAACCACGAAATCCTACTCCACAAACTTGACCACTACGGTATAAGAGGCCATGCGCTTGCTTATTTCAAATCTTACATTACTAATAGGTATCAGTACGTCACCATTAAAGACACAGCATCAGCAACACGGCCACTTGATACTGGAGTTCCGCAGGGAAGTGTCCTTGGTCCCCTGCTCTTCCTCATATACATCAATGACCTTCCAAACGTATCCCAACACCTGAAACCCATTCTCTTTGCTGATGACACGACTTATGTCATCTCTCACCCTAATCTTGCCACCCTCAACACCATTGTGAATGAGGAGCTGATTAAAATATCGACTTGGATGACAGCCAATAAACTTACGCTTAACACTGACAAAACTTACTATATTATGTTTGGTAGCAGAGCAGGAGATGCACAAATTAACATTAAGATTGACAACACTCTAATTACCAGAAATAATGGGGGAAAATTCCTAGGCTTATACCTTGACAACAACCTGAATTTCAGCACCCATATCCAGCATATAGCCAAAAAAGTATCCAAAACGGTTGGGATCCTCTCCAAGATACGATACTACGTGCCGCAAAATGCCCTTCTCACACTATACCACTCACTTATTTATCCATACCTCACCTATGCTATTTGTGCTTGGGGATCAACTGCAGCAACACACCTAAAGCCAATAATAACCCAACAAAAAGCTGCAGTAAGAATAATCACTAAATCCCATCCCTGGCAGCACACCCCCCCACTCTTCATAGATCTAAACTTACTCCCAGTTCAGTACATCCACACTTACTACTGTGCAATCTATATCTACAGGGCCTTAAACTCTAATATCAACCTTGACCTAAAACGCTTTCTTGATAGTTGTGACAGAACCCACAGGCATAACACCAGACACAAACATCTCTACGACATTCCCCGTGTCCGACTAAACCTTTACAAAAATTCAATGTATGTCAAAGGCCCTAAAATCTGGAATACCCTACCTGAGAACTCTAGAACTGCAGACACATTCATCACCTTCAAAACTACCATTAGAAAACATCTTATCTCCCTGATACACCCCGTCAACTAACTACACGAATACCACCTGGTGGTTCACACTTACACTCGCTCACTCATTTGACCATAAACAGAAATATTAATCTCAGTCTTAAAATAATGAATCCTGTGATACTCCAATACTGAAACTATATACTGTGCCAAAACAAAAGCATTCACATTGCTAAACTCACAAACTAGTATTTAGTCACTTAGCCATAATACCAACTTACCTCATAATTTGTAATATTTTACAATTAAGAATAAAACTAAGTATGCCCGAAATGCCTAGCCATGCTAAGCGTTCTAGTGGTACACTCTGTAATCACAATTTTACTACATGTAAACCAAACAATAACCAAATTTCTGTAAACTCAGCATTGTAATCCTTATAGAGAATAAACTTTGAATTCATATGTGTTTATATTTCCATGAACCACATCTACTGTAGTTAAGCAGAAGAAATAACAACTGATCTTCTGCACAGACCAGTAGGCCTTCTGCAGTGTTCCTCCATTCTGATGTTCTTACATTTCGAACTGATTTTTCTGCCATCCTAATGCCACAGAAATTAACTTAGGATCATGAGCTTAACTCCATGATCATTTTCGTTTTATCTTATCACTAAACCTGACTTATTTAATTACTAACAATATGATTATTAGAGAGGCCAGATTCATATATAAAATTAATCTGAGAATAATTAATGTAAAATTACGTCTATCACACACGGAATTACATATACATGTTAAATTGCATTAATTGGATATAGAAAGTACCTTAAAGTTAGAAAATTAAATGTAGCTTTGGTATTTAGATGCCTATTTAGATGCATGAGTATATGTAAAGCTGGCTAAGATAACATGGACTCGACTTGACTCACGAAATCGTAATGACACGATTGCAAAGAAACCATACCACGGGCGGGATTTGAACCCGCGGTCAGAGCCTCAAAACTCCAGACCGTCGCGTTAGCCACTGGGCCAGCTAGCTTCCTAGTTGGACGAATCTTATTTAAGCTAGCTGGCCCAGTGGCTAACATCAAATGCAAAGTATATGGTCGGCCTTATGATCACTTTCTTGAACACTATGTGATTAAGTGTTCACATTCTGAGGAATATAGACACAAGCAGCATAATCTGGGATACATTAAGGCTAATTATTAATGAAAAATAAAATACCAAACGTTTTAAGCAAATATTCAAAATTTGCATATAACAGTGGAACACTAAGCGGAAATTTTCATGTTTACCCTTTTGAGGCCTAGTTCATAGGCCTATTGTGTATCCATAAGTTCTTGCGCTACCGCTCACAGGACGGATATGAGGTGTACAATAAACTAGCTTGTGGAGATTGGGGTAATTAGTTCGATCTAAGGTAAGGTATAACCGCTTCAATTTCTTTAAGTCCTTCACAGGTATCCAGGTGCCCACCTTGAAGTGTCAGCCTCTCAAAACCTAAGCTTTGGTTCTAGTTTATGTCTAAGATTCCATAGAAGTTGTAGCCAGATTCCATAGAAGTTGTAGTCAGATTCCATAGAAGTTGTAGCCAGATTCCATAGAAGTTGTAGCCAGATTCCATAGAAGTTGTAGCCAGATTCCATAGAAGTTGTAGCCAGATTCCATAGAAGTTGTAGCCAGATTCCATAGAAGTTGTAGCCAGATTCCATAGAAGTTGTAGCCAGATTCCATAAAATTTGTAGCCTAGGCGCCCGAGGTCTAGAATTTTTTATCAAAGATCTAGAACACTAAAGGCTCTGGAAATTTCAGTCTAGAAATTCTAAATATTGTAGCCATGAATGTTTAAGGTTTAAAATGTTTTTTAAGTTATCAATACATCTTAAATGTTTAAGACCTGAATGTTTTAGGTTAGCCTAAATGTTTCAGCCCACGATGTTGAAACTCCAAACATTATTGTCAAAGGCAATGAGGCCATTCAAGCTCTGGATTAAACATTATAACCTACAAACATTTGAACTTTCAGTTAGAATGTTTATCTTAGGATAAAATAGAAGAATACAACGTTTAACACAACAACATTACGAGATTAAACATTTACTGTTAGAACATGATGAGGCTGCAACATCTTAGGCTTCCAGTGTTTCTGGATTACAAAGTGTTGACGATAAAACCTTCTAGGCTTCACCAGTATTTGACAAAAATGTTGGAAGCCTCAACATCACAGACCACAACATATGTGACGTTTTTCATGCTAAGCTACAAAATGTTAGATTCCTAAACATTTTGGATCAACAAGTTCCATGCTGAGTGTTTAGGATTCAACATTTTAAACCACAACGTGAAGACAAAACATAGGAGCAGATTACCTATTACTGTAAGACCATTTCGCCCTATTAAATGATAAAGCTGAACGTAGAGCGAAACGTTGCTCTGTACTTGTAGAAAAATAATCCTTAGAATGAAGCCTCGCTGAAAGTAAGGGACGCAGAAATTTCGAAATATATGGAGTTCGAAGTCACCCCAAAGAACTATATCTAGAAATAAACAATGTTAACCATCGATAAAGATAACCTGAAAATATTATTACGTTATCTACTGAAAACACTGTTAATCGTAGTTATTTGAGATCATTTATACTGACTAGAGCCTAGTTTTCATCCTAGAATCTGAATTTATTCCCTTAGACCTGATTTCGTGCCTCTCCAGAAATCAAAATTTTTGAGTGAAAGTGTTAGTTGAAAGATTTTGTAATAGAGTGCAAGAACTCGAGAATAACATTGAAGTCATAAGTGCTTATCTGTGAATTTTGTGCATGAAAGAGTGAAAAAATGATTTTTGTGATAATTACTGTAATTAACATTGTGTGTAAGAAAAATGTTAGATTCTAGATCTTCTTCCCAAAGTGGCTAGTTTATTGTGTACCTCGTAGCCATAATGTGGATGGTAGTGGCTAGTTTATTGTGTACCTCGTAGCCATAATATGGATGGTAGTGGCTAGTTTATTGTGTACCTCGTAGCCATAATGTGGATGGTAGTGGCTAGTTTATTGTGTACCTCATATCCATCCTGTGGATGGTAGTGGCTAGTTTATTGTGTACCTCATATCCATCCTGTGGATGGTAGTGGCTAGTTTATTGTGTACCTCATATCCATCCTGTGGATGGTAGTGGCTAGTTCATTGTGTACCTCATATCCATCCTGTGGATAGTAGTGGCTAGTTTATTGTGTACCTCATATCCATCCTATGGATGGTAGTGGCTAGTTTGTGTACCTCATATCCATCCTGTGGATGGTAGTGGCTACTTTGTGTACCTCATATCCATCCTGTGGATGGTAGTGGCTAGTTTATTGTGTACCTCATATCCATCCTGTGGATGGTAGTGGCTAGTTTATTGTGTACCTCATATCCATCCTGTGGATGGTAGTGACTAGTTTATTGTGTACCTCATATCCATCCTGTGGATGGTAGTGGCTAGTTTATTGTGTACCTCATATCCATCCTGTGGATGGTAGTGGCTAGTTTATTGTGTACCTCATATCCATCCTGTGGATGGTAGTGGCTAGTTTATTGTGTACCTCATATCCATCCTGTGGATGGTAGCGCAAGGACATATGGACACACAAAAGGCCTAGGGACTAGAAGTTAATTCAATGAAATAGTCACAATGTCTTTCACTGATGTTCCAGTTGTCTTACGTCATAAGAGAATCACAAAATTGGCCCTGGAACCAAAAAAAAAAAATTGAGGAATTAGTTCAAGAATTTATTAATTCTTTCGTGGTATCGTGTCAATTTTTTTACACTTAAAATGCTATAAATAAATTCTATAAATTCTTCGAATGTATTTTGGTAACTTTGAGCTCTCATTTGATACAACTAAATGCTCACATATAATTCCCGTTTATAGTAAACACCAGACGTTTCGGTCCTTCCTGAGTAATTATCAGTTCTGTCAGAAACGGACCGAAACGTTGCCATAAATTTTCTTCCAAAACGCTAGTAGTTACTTTTCAAAATTCTTCCTGCGTTTTCTTTTTTTTTTTTCTGACGTTAAATGTTTTGACTGTGAAGAACATTTAACACTGGTTAAATTCGGCCATTTTGATTTTAACATTGTTGCTAATTATTTTTTTTAACCTCTGGGAGCATTAGTTTACAAGGAATTTTTTTGAGAATTGAGACACTGAATCAAAACACTTGAAGAAAGGGACACAAGTGCAACTAATGTGACATTTTATTGTGGCAACGTTTCGCTCTCCAGGAGCTTTATCAAGCTTGAGAAAGCTCCTGGAGAGTGAAACGTTGCCACAATAAAATGTCACATAAGTTGCACTTGTGTCTTTTACATATTGTCGGTAATTCATCCAACACAACTTGAAGACGTTTTGCTGGTGAGAAACGTGCTGTTGCAATACATTGCTATCCTTTACTGACAAGGTTTCGCTCAAGCCGTGGGCTTTACAAAATCAATGTAGATAAATGGTTCACAGAGCCGACAAGTTGATAAATTAGACACATGTGCAACAGCCTGGAGTCGATGTAATCTATCAGTGTATTTTGCTTTCATTTTCGCCCACTGTATGATCGAAACGTCGTCGGTAAAGGATGTCAGTGTACTCTCTCACAAATCGTGTTTGCTTTACTTTCCATTTCTCTCTGAGACTCATTAAGACATGTGCAACAGTTAGGTAACTATTCCGAATCGTTTCGCCCACACAGCAGGTTTCTTCAGTCAGAAAGGGGGTGTAATCAGTCCAAAGTTGATAGACTGATGATGTAATCAGTCCAGTGTTGATAGACTGATGATGTAATCAGTCCAGTGTTGATAGACTGATGATGTAATCAGTCCAATGTTGATAGACTGATGATGTAATCAGTCTAGTGTTGATAGACTGATGATGTAATCAGTCCAATGTTGATAGACTGATGTAATCAGTCCAATGTTGATAGACTGATTACATTATCAGTCTATCAACATTGGACTGATTACATCAGCTTCATTTCACTACTACACCTGTTGCCTCTGTATCTGACTGAAGAAGCCTGCTGTGTGGGCGAAACGTTTCCACAATAAAGATACCCAAGTGTTGCACATGTGTAACTAATGCGACATTTTTACTGTGGAGCTTCGACAAACCTCCTGGAGAGCGAAACGTTGCCACAGTAAAAATGTCGCATTAGTTTATGTAATTCTACCAACATTATTAAGTTATTTCCGAAATATTAATTTCTTCGATTTCAAAGAGAAATTCTAACCCCCAGATCCCGGGAAATTGTATTTTCTCTATTTCCTAAACCAGAGTTTCTTAGAGCTTCGGTATCTTGATACACCGATTGCAACGAACACGAGAAAGGTTCACTCAACGATATTGCAATGTGATGCAAGAAATGCACATGATTGTACTCGTCTCTTCTAGACTACGATGCTCTGTACCAGTGCCCTTTTTCTTCGTATTTTCTCGTCTTTCGTGTATGCTTCCACTGCTTCCCAATTACGTCCTAGAATTTGTATTGATAAAGCCACTGGATGGCGAAACGTCTACAATAAAGATACCCAGATGTTGCAAATGTGTCTTAATCTTGTTACTGTATAGTATACATGTACAATACACGTATCACTGACTCAAATGTTCGTACACTTCAATAGGGATTTTGCAAGGCACAGTTTTGGGACATTCTGTGGCTTGGAGTACTGTGGGGAAGGTCTGATAGGTAATATATGCCCTTCTATGCTACAGACGAACTGTCCAGAACAGTGCTTGAGCGGCATACGTTGCAAAATTCCAGAACTCCTCCTCCTTCGGAAGCCAGAGACAGGTCATCGCAAGTTTAAGACCCGTGCCAGGACCCCGATCTTGGAGAACATTATACATACACATACAGTATCCCTTTCCCTGATTCCGAGTGCAGTCGCTGAACTTCCCACCCTCCAGGACTCAAGTCTGGCTAACCTGTTTCCCTGTATCCCTTCATAAATGTTACCTTGCTCACACACAGGGGTTAAAGACACACAAGGAAAAACATAGGACTGGAGGAACACTGCAGAAGGCCTACTGGCCCTTGGCCACTTAATTAAGACAATGTCTCACTCCTAGGACGTTGTTCACTTCGTGGAATAAGGTCCCAGGACGCCAAATGTTTAAAAAAAATTTAATATCCAGAAATGTTAAATTGTATCAAATATCGACAAGTTGATAATTTAGACTCGTGTGCAACAGCTCCGTATCTTTGTTAAAACGTTTCGCCAATAACATAAACAACTTTTGCAAATGTGACTTAATCATCAATTTTTAAGAGTTTGCTGCTATCATGATCATAGCTATCATGATCATAGCTATCATGATCATAGCTATCATGATCATAGCTATCTTGATCATAGCTATCATGATCATAGCTATCATGATCATAGCTATCATGATCATAGCTATCTTGATCATAGCTATCATGATCATTGCTCTTTAAAATAACATTAGATACGGTGAAGTGAATTAGGTAAGTGAATGTGACCTGACCAAACTAGGTTAGGACATTGGCTTAAGCCGGTAGGAGACTTGGACCTGCCTCGCATGCGCCAGTAAGCCTGCTGTAGTGTTCCTTCTTCGCTTTTTTCCAGCCATTGTCAAAACTCGTCTTTATTTCTGAAAAATGTTTTGGATTATTGTTTGCTTAGTTTCTTAGATATTTATTCTTTGCCATTTAAGAAGGAAGTTCAAAGGAACATCACAACAAAATGGCTTGTAGATTAATGGTTTAGAGAAACGACAGGTTGATAAATTAGACACATGTGCAACACTTGGGTATCTGTAATGAGGAAACGTTTCGCGAAACGTTTCCTCATTAAGATACCCAAGTGTTGCACATGTCTGATTTATCAACAACATGTCTGAAGCAGTGTACAAATAACTCGCAGGCCCACTGCAGCGTTCCTCCTTTATGTTAGGTTAATATGCACTTGCACAGCCATCCTGTGGGCGTTAGTCACCTCGCAGCAGGCCTACTGGCCCATTTGAGGCTGGTCCAAGGCACGTCCCGGCTTAATAGTGGAGGTTCTCACCAGAACTCTCCTACACACTGGCAATAGTGGTTGTTCTCATCAGAACTTTCATACACACAGGTAATAGAGGTGTTTCTCACCAGAACTCTGCAATGACCCACCTAGTCAGGTCAGGTCAGATCACATCCACTTAAGGAAGGAGCATGCATCAGACCTATTACCTGTACCTCAACATTACAGAGGTACATAATGGGTCCAGGGACTGTACCTCAACATTACAGAGGTATATAATGGCTCCAGGGACTGTACCTTAACATTACAGAGGTACATAATGGCTCCATTGACTGAACCTCAACATTACAGAGGTACATAATGAGTCTAGGGACTGTACCTCAACATTAGAGAGATACATAATGGTCTAGGGACTGTACCTTAACATTAGAGAGATACATAATGGTCTAGGGACTGTACCTCATTACAGAGGTACATAATGAGTCCAGGGTCTGTACTTCAACATTACAGAGGTACATAATAAGTCCAGGGACTATACCTCAACATCACAGAGGTACATAATGGCTCCAGGGACTGTACCTCATTACAGAGGTACATAATAAGTCCAGGGACTATACCTCAACATCACAGAGGTACATAATGGGTCCAGGGACTATACCTCAACATCACAGAGGTACATAATGGCTCCAGGGACTATACCTCAACATCACAGAGGTACATAATGGGTCCAGGGACTATACCTCAACATCACAGAGGTACATAATGGGTCCAGGGACTGGGTCACAAAGTTCTAACAGCTGAACAAGTTACACTGGTAATAAACTATTTGTTTATATCTGGCCACAATCGTAACGAGTTATCGATGCAGACACGAATTAGGTCACACAAGAAAAGGTATAAGTCGGAGCGAAACGTCGTAACTTTCCCTCTTCTAAATGCAAACTATTTGTGTACAAGGAGGTATTTAAGCCCTTTTTCTTCGTATTTTCTTCACCTAACTTGAGGTCTCAGCTGCCCACCCCACAGAACACCGAATTTTTCGTCGGGAACAGAAAAGAGAAGGAAAATATTTTTCTTTCTTCGGTCTACTAACAGTAGGAAAACATCTGACTTAAGAAATCGTAATGACACGATTGCAAATAAACCATACCCCCGGCCGGGATTGAACACGGCCACGCTAGCTGGAGATTCGTCTGTAAAAACTTGCATTTGTGGTCACAGAGGTGCCTGTGCTAACTTTCCTATGGTGTAGAAATATACCTAGTTGGATGAATCTTATTGTGGCTAGCTGGTCTAGTGGCTAGCGCGACGGGCTGGAGTTTTGAGACTCTATGACCGCGGGTTCAATCCCGGCCGGGGGTATGGTTTGGGAAAACATCTGATATATTTACGTTGTCCTAACTAACAGATGCCTAGATTTTCTTCAGCTTGTACGGGTAAAGTTATGTATCTTACAGAAATACTGATAAGTGGATAATAATCTTGCTGGTAAATGCACTCTGTAATTTATATTAGGCACATATGAAGCTTCCGTAGTGGGTATGGCTGTGTTTAGTGTGTACAGTGGGTATGGCTGTGTTTAGTGTGTAGAGACAGTGGGTATGGCTGTGTTTAGTGTGTAGAGACAGTGGGTATGGCTGTGTTTAGTGTGTAGAGACAGTGGGTATGGCTGTGTTTAGTGTGTAGAGACAGTGGGTATGGCTGTGTTTAGTGTGTAGAGACAGTGGGTATGGCTGTGTTTAGTGTGTAGAGACAGTGGGTATGGCTGTGTTTAGTGTGTAGAGACAGTGGGTATGGCTGTGTTTAGTGCTAACACACAGTGGGTATATCTGTGCTTAGCACTTACACACAGCGGTATATATCTAATCTTGTGCTCACAGTGGGTATGCTTGTTTGTGCTCACAGTGGGTATGCTTGTTTGTGCTCACAATGGGTACTTCTGTGTGTTCACAATGCTCACACACGGTAGTAGACAGACCGCCGACAGCGCTACCACTCCATTGCGCCTCCACCCATAACCCGTTGTAAACGCGTTCTAAATGCGTATACTGAACAATTTGTTTACCTTATATAACAAAATAAGAGTCAACCAATGTGTGGTCAGTAACTGCGCAACATCTCGTGTGTTGATTCTCTTAAAATATTCCATCTGCGCTCCAAAAGTATCTGGTTCGATTTTAAGTTTTGTGGCCGAATTCGATAGTTCATTGCGTATCTTGTGTCGCTTTATGTGGACGGAAGTAGGTAATTTATTGTGTACCTTATATCCATCTTGTGGATGGTAGTGGCTAGTTCACTGTGTACTCCATATCTTGTGGATGGTAGTGGCTAGTTCACGGTGTACTCCATATCTTGTGGATGATAGTGGCTAGTTTATTGTGCATTCCATATCTTGTGGATAATAGTGGCTAGTTCATTGTGCACTCCATATCTTGTGGATGGTAGTGGCTAGTTCACTGTGTACTCCATATCATGTGGATGGTAGTGGCTAGTTCATTGTGCACTCCATATCTTGTGGATGGTAGTGGCTAGTTCATTGTGCACTCCATATCTTGTGGATGGTAGTGGCTAGTTCATTGTGAATTCCATATCTTGTGGATGGTAGTGGCTAGTTCATTGTGCACCCCATATCCATCTTGTGGATGGTAGCGCAAGAACAGATGGATACACAAAAGACCTAGGAATTAGGCCCCAAAAGCCTAAACAGGAGTACATCTGGATTTATATCTACATGTTACGGTCCATCTATTAAAAGCAGTTCCGTATCTTCTTAAAAATGTCTGACTATTTGCATTAAGGCACTTTGATATCACAAATGTTTTTATCCTTACTCTCTCTATGTTCTTCAATAAGTGGACAATCAAACGTCGTAGAGAGTGACCATGGACAATCAAACGTCGTAGAGAGTGACCATGGACAATCAAACGTCATAGAGTGTGACCATGGACAATCAAACGTCGTAGAGAGTGACCATGGACAATCAAACGTCGTAGAGAGTGACCATGGACAATCAAACGTCGTAGAGTGAGACCATGGACAATCAAACGTCGTAGAGAGTGACCATGGACAATCAAACGTCGTAGAGAGTGACCATGGACAATCAAACGTCGTAGAGAGTGACCATGGACAATCAAACGTCGTAGAGAGTGACCATGGACAATCAAACGTCGTAGAGTGAGACCATGGACAATCAAACGTCGTAGAGAGTGTCCATGGACAATCAAACGTCGTAGAGAGTGACCATGGACAATCAAACGTCGTAGAGAGTGACCATTAAGCTAGCCACATACTCTGCATTTAGTGTGATTATGTGTGTGTCTGTCAAACTGCCAGAAGCACTTGTAGTAGCCAGGTTTAGGCCTGGCTACATCAGCCAGTCTGTTTATACAGCAAGTTGCTCCGTAAATGTGCTTATCTACGTTCATGTTATCGTAGTGATTGATAGATCTATTCTTACTGTATTTCTATGAAAATCAAATTTATTATTCACTTCTCTCTTAAAGTTATCCCTGTTCAAGCCACTTTTTTTGCCTAATTTATCAACTTTGTAATGAAATAGCATTTTGTGATGAAATCAATGAGAATTTAACATTTATAATTTTGTGATTTTTTTTTAATTATTAGCACCTAGTTTCTCCAAAAGGCCTCTTAATCATTATGTGATTCAAGCGTTTACAGTGTTAACAGTCGACAGTGATCAAGGAGTCGAGTTCAGTGTCATAAGTTAACTATAGTGCCATTAAGATGAGAAATAGATCAGTTTGCAGTGTAGACGCCTAGGTGTATAAATTGTATAAAATACAGACACACTGGAAAAATACACACATAAGCAGTATAATGTGATCCTTTATTGACAACGTTTGTGACTTGATAAAGCCCACTGTGTGGGAGAAGCGTTGTCAATAAAGTATCACATTATACTGCCTATGTGCTTATTTTTCCATTGTTGCTCTAGTTGTTAACTAGAAAGGTGGCAACAAGAGCAGTTGTAGCCCTGCCAGGAGACTCCTGCTTAGATCCATCACTGTATATAGCTTGTGATAAATTATTACTAATAGTTAAGTGAGAGATTTCCTCTGATATTACTAAAATCACCTTAAAATTAATCTGTTGGGTTTTAATTTCTCTAAAATAGGGTAATTGCAATAAAAGAGAAGTCACTGTAAAGGCGGAGGTCATAACTGTGCCTCTCTTACTGCAGAATTAATAATAGCTTCTAGCAGTCGCTATTTTTTCTTAATTTTTTGATGTGTGTGTGAAGAATTATTATCGTTTTTGCCCTGTCAGTATTGTGATTCCTGCCTTGGGTATGCTGACACAGCATACTGGGGAAAGGACCCAATGGAAATGAAGGATCCCAGTGGAAATAAAGAACCCCATTGGATATAAAGGACCCCACTGGAAATCAAGGACCTCATTGGAAATCAAGGACCTCACTGGAAATAAAAGACCTCACTGGAAATAAAAGACCTCACTGGAAATAAAGGACCTCACTGGAAATAAAGGACCCCACTGGAAATAAGTCACTCTGACTCTCTTGGGTTATCCCAGGTTCTCTACACGTATGCTGCTATGTATGATAATCTATGTAACTGTATTTGTGTATACCTGAATAAACTATCTGTTGTGTACAGTTAGCCTTGAACTCAGAGCTTTACCTTTCAGTTCTACGAACGTCAGATGTTAGGTAAGACACATATGCAACAGTCAGATGACATTGTTTGCAGATCCCTTTTATAGCTCCCGGTCTTCCAGCTACTTTTGTTTACGTTCTTTTATTATGTGTTTAAATATAATAGTTTCTGAAGGCAAATCCTTAAGATAATGTTAATTGTAAGATTATCAGAAATTATCAATGGTCCTGTTGTGTCGTTTTAACCAGTTTAACGATTGAAATTTTGGCTGTCTTTTTTTTTTCAGGGTGTTGTGGATGCCAATTATTCTCAACAATTTTCTTAATAAGCCGTTTAATAATCTTGCCTCTTCCTTCCAGAGCAAATAATTTGTCCAAGGAAGAACAAGCCTGTAGCTACGTCTTTATTATTTGTCTATAGTGATTTTAAAATAGGAGATTGTACCTTGAATGATATAACTTCTTACATATATATATATATATATATATATATATATATATATATATATATATATATATATATATATATATATATTGTCGTGCCGAATAGGTAAAACTTACGATTTTGGCTTAAATAGCAGCGGTCTTCTTGTGGAATATGGCAAGCGAAAATTTGTGAAGATCAGGTCATGTGAAACTGACCTCGATTTCATTGAAATACCCTCAAAGTGCTTTCTCGACTAGCAAGGGTCACCAGCGGTCGGTATTGCTGCCGTGACCCGCTGTAGTGCCAACAGCTACCCTATAATAATATAATAATAATAATTATCTCTACAAGTACATGTACGAGGTATACAGACCATTTCTGACATCAGTGACATACTACTATATATAAAGTCCCTTGTTATGCTGAGCATTTCACGCAAATTAGGTCACTTTTATCCCCTGGATGCGACCCACACCAGTCGATTAAAACCCAGGTACCTATTTTAATGCTAGGTGAACAGGGACAGAAGATGTCTTAAGGAAACACGTCTTAATGTTTCTACCCATACCGGGGATCGACCCCGGACCTCAGTGTGTGTGAGATGAGTGCACTACCAGTCGAGCTACGGCATAAACACCTTCTTAAGGATTATTAAAACGTAACAGACGCCTGTAACAACCCAGAACTAATAACAGAAACGTTTTGGTTCTGGTGCCTTGCTCGTTTCGTACAGTAAGCAGGGTCCCAGGGCCGAAACGTTTTCATAATAAAATGCTCTGACACGGGGAGAGACGCCAGTGGCGAAACGTCGCCTTTTATAAAAACGTCTTGTATTCATGTGCCTTCCTACCACCTGTTTACACAAGGTGACTCCTGTACCACGGTGGGACAGACTCCACGATGTTTCGCCCAGGCAGTGAGCCTTACCAAGTCACAAACTGACTTGTTTGTGAATTTACAAAGCCAAATGTTAGCGAAACGTCGTCAATGAAAAATGGCAAATATTTGACCACATTTCGCTTACTTTTAGTTCGAAATTGGATTAAAAAAATTGAATTTGGAAAAAATAGGCAATAAAATGGTTGAATCGCAGACATGAACTGCGCAATTTTTTTATTAAATCAACGTTTCGCTCAGTGATACCCTTCACTGAGCGAAACGACGTCGTTAGCAAATGCAGCTTCTACGTGTTTGATTTAAGAGAAAAATTATGTAAACAGGTGTAAATTATGTAAACAGGTGTGAGTTATGTAAACAGGTGTGAGTTATGTAAACAGGTGTGAGTTATGTAAACAGGTGTGAGTTATGTAAACAGGTGTGAGTTATGTAAACAGGTGTGAGTTATGTAAACAGGTATGAGTTATGTAAAAATAGGTGAATTATGTAAACAGGTGTGAGTTATGTAAACAGGTGTGAGTTATGTAAAAATAGGTGAATTATGTAAACAGGTGTGAGTTATGTAAACAGGTGTGAGTTATGTAAAAATAGGTGAATTATGTAAACAGGTGTGAGTTATGTAAACAGGTGTGAGTTATGTAAAAATAGGTGAATTATGTAAACAGGTGTGAGTTATGTAAACAGGTGTGAGTTATGTAAACAGGTGTGAGTTATGTAAAAATAGGTGAATTATGTAAACAGGTGTGAGTTATGTAAACAGGTGTGAGTTATGTAAACAGGTGTGAGTTATGTAAACAGGTGTGAGTTATGTAAACAGGTGTAAATTAAGTTGCTGTTATTTACATGTATTGTTTACAGATTTATTTTTTATTCACCAAAAATTAACTCACAATGTTAACTAATTAAGCTTAATTGTCCGTATTATAACAAATCGTAAGTTATTTAACTTTAGTTAAATTAATTTTAAAGCTGTTTTCTTTTCTTTTATTTTTATTTTGTTTTTGTTTTTTGTGGTTGGGAAAATGGGAAGAATTTTTCAGTATCTCAGTATTTTTAAAGTATTCTTTTTAGGTAAGTCCGGCATTTTTTAAGTGTTTTTAAGGTCGGGCCAATTTTTTTTAAAAGGCAGGATACAGAAAATTTTATTTTATGCCATTTTTTTTTTTTGTGATTAATATGAGAGTTTACGATTTTGTGGAAGAAATAATAAGAAATTTGGGTAAAAGATATCATAAATTCGTCTTCTTCTTCTTCTTCTTCTTCTCATTCTTCTTCTTCTTCTTCTCATTCTTCTTCTTCTTCTTCTTCTTCTTCTTCTTCTTCTTCTTCTTCTTCTTCTTCTTCTTCTTCTTCTTCTTCTTCTTCTTCTTCTTCTTCTTCTTCTCATTCTTCTTCTTCTTCTTCTTCTCATTCTTCTTCTTCTTCTTCTTCTCATTCTTCTTCTTCTTCTTCTTCTTCTTCTCATTCTTCTTCTTCTTCTTCTTCTCATTCTTCTTCTTCTTCTTCTTCTTCTTCTTCTTCTTCTTCTTCTTCTTCTTCTTCTTCTTCTCATTCTTCTTCTTCTTCTTCTTCTTCTTCTTCTTCTTCTTCTTCTTCTTCTTCTTCTTCTTCTTCTTCTTCTTCTTCTTCTTCTTCTTCTTCTTCTTCTTGGAGATACGGCTCTCGCAAGTTATGAAAATTAATCTGATTTTACACTATTTCGAGTTGTTTATTTCTACCTCTAGAATCTAGACATTTAGTATTGCCAGGAGCTGTGACTCAACCCATGCAACCACAACTAGATGCGTCCTGTTGTTAGGTAAGACACATATGCAACAGTTAGGTATCTTTATTTCGAAACGTTTCGCCTACACAGTAGGCTTCTTCAGTCGAGTACAGAAAAGTTGATAGAAGCAGAAGAGACTTGAAGACGATGTAATCAGTCCATCACACTACGGAACAATGCTCTTCTCCAGACTGAGGGACTGACCACCTCAAAACTTTAAGGGTGATGGACTGATTACATCGTCTTCAAGTCTCTTCTGCTTCTATCAACTTTTCTGTACTCGACTGAAGAAGCCTACTGTGTAGGCGAAACGTTTCGAAATAAAGATACCTAACTGTTGCATATGTGTCTTACCTAACAACTTGTCGGTATTTTATACCATTTTAATGTTCAATCTAGATGCGTCCTAGTAGCGATCAGTGAAGAGGCGGGGCCAGGAGCTGAGTCTCGACCCATGCAACCACAACTAGATGCGTCCTAGTAGCGATCAGTGAAGAGGCGGGGCCAGGAGCTGAGTCTCGACCCCTGCAACCACAACTAGATGAGAACAGTGATGGATCTAAGCAGTCTACCAGCAGAGCTGCATCTGCTCTTGTTACCACCCCCCTTTTAACAATATTTATAACAACCATGTTGAGTTAGGCATAAGAATTACAACCAGGATTTTAAATTAATACCTGAATTGTTTGCCAATTTAATGGCACTAAGGGAAACTTTGGAAAATATGCTTCGTTCCTTGATTATTAGTGATTCTGTGTCATCACTGAGGGTTCTTGACTCTCATAATGATTCTTAAGGACTTTTATTAGAGAAACCAGGTATAGATATTTGTAAAAATAACAAAGAACTGGGAATTAATATTCAATTCCTGTGGATTTTATCACATATATAATTATACCTACATGATGGAAGTTGATAACTTAGGCAAGGTAAGTATCTCGAAGACAAGAAAGTGGAATACAACTTTGGAACATGTGTGTTAATTATTAGGAATAATATTAAGAGCCTGAACGTCTCAGGAAAAATCTTAGGTACCTGAGGAACCTACAACTCTCTGCTATTATGATTATAATGATATAACTCTCTATGAAAACATTAACTCAGATAAGCACAATTATAGAAGAACTTGTAATGTAACACTGTAACACAGCCAGACTTAGGCTTGGTTACAAGTACTTCTGACAGTATGGGTAATGAACATCAAAATGGTATACAATACCGACAGGTTGTTAGGTAAGACACATATGCAACAGTTAGACAACTTTATTCCGAAACGTTTCGCTTACACAGTAGGCTTCTTCAGTCGAATACAGAAAGTAGGCAGGAACAGTAGAGATGTGAAGACGATGTAATCAGTCCATCACCCTTGAAGTCGTAGAATTTGAGGTTGTCAGTCCCTCGGCCTGGAGAAGTTCAGTTCTGACTATGGAACTGAACTTCTCCAGGCCGAGGGACTGACAACCTCAAATTCTACGACTACAAGGGTGATGGACTGATTACATCGTCTTCACATCTCTACTGTTCCTGCCTACTTTCTGTATTCGACTGAAGAAGCCTACTGTGTAGGCGAAACGTTTCGGAATAAAGTTGTCTAACTGTTGCATGTGTCTTACCTAACAGTATGGGTAATACACTGACCGATGTCGTGGTAGCCAGGCTTAGGCTGGTTTTTGACACTGTACTCTACTAGAAGTCGGTTCACAGAGTACAGCAGTACTTATGGATACAAGGTAAAATCCTACAGTGGATCAAGGTAAACCTGACTTGTAAGAGACAGGGGGTAATGTTTTAAACCATTTTAAGGTCTATTTCAAGTTACTTCTGGTCCGAAACCGATCAAAATTATCTCTGTTTAACTATTATGTCTTCATTATATCAAGTGATACCAAGAAACAGCCAATGAAACAGATACCACTTTCAACAACGACAGATGCACACTGACTAATGCTGTAACCAAGTCTAAGTCAAGTACAAGTATTTCTGTCATTTTGGCATGACTGATGTAGTAGCCAGGCTTAGGCTCTGTTA
>NC_091358.1:2239154-2256654 GCF_038502225.1 Cherax quadricarinatus
CAAGGTTCTGAAGCACCGCCAGGTGGACCTTCAAGGTTCTGAAGCGTCACCAGGTGGACTTTCAAGGTTCTGAAGCATCACCAGGTGGACCTTCAAGGTTCCGAAGCGTCACCAGGTGGACTTTCAAGGTTCTGAAGCATCACCAGGTGGACCTTCAAGGTTCTGAAGCATCACCAGGTGGACCTTCAAGGTTCTGAAGCATCACCAGGTGGACCTTCAAGGTTCTGAAGCATCACCAGGTGGACCTTCAAGGTTCTGAAGCATCACCAGGTGGACCTTCAAGGTTCTGAAGCATCACCAGGTGGACCTTCAAGGTTCTGAAGCGTCAGCAGGTGGACCTTCAAGGTTCTGAAGCAACACCAGGTGGACCTTCAAGGTTCTGAAGCATCACCAGGTGGACCTTCAAGGTTCTGAAGCACCACCAGGTGGACCTTCAAGGTTCTGAAGCATCACCAGGTGGACCTTCAAGGTTCTGAAGCATCACCAGGTGGACCTTCAAGGTTCTGAAGCACCACCAGGTGGACCTTCAAGGTTCTGAAGCACCACCAGGTGAACCTTCAAGGTTCTGAAGCACCACCAGGTGAACCTTCAAGGTTCTGAAGCACCACCAGGTGAACCTTCAAGGTTCTGAAGCACCACCAGGTGAACCTTCAAGGTTCTGAAGCACCACCAGGTGAACCTTCAAGGTTCTGAAGCACCACCAGGTGAACCTTCAAGGTTCTGAAGCACCACCAGGTGAACCTTCAAGGTTCTGAAGCACCACCAGGTGAACCTTCAAGGTTCTGAAGCACCACCAGGTGAACCTTCAAGGTACTGAAGCACCACCAGGTGAACCTTCAAGGTTCTGAAGCACCACCAGGTGAACCTTCAAGGTTCTGAAGCACCACCAGGTGGACCTTCAAGGTTCTGAAGCACCACCAGGTGGACCTTCAAGGTTCTGAAGCATCACCAGGTGAACCTTCAAGGTTCTGAAGCACCACCAGGTGAACCTTCAAGGTTCTGAAGCACCACCAGGTGAACCTTCAAGGTTCTGAAGCATCACCAGGTGAACCTTCAAGGTTCTGAAGCATCACCAGGTGAACCTTCAAGGTTCTGAAGCATCACCAGGTGAACCTTCAAGGTTCTGAAGCATCACCAGGTGGACCTTCAAGGTTCTGAAGCATCACCAGGTGGACCTTCAAGGTTCTGAAGCATCACCAGGTGGACCTTCAAGGTTCTGAAGCATCACCAGGTGGACCTTCAAGGTTCTGAAGCGTCACCAGGTGGACCTTCAAGGTTCTGAAGCATCACCAGGTGGACCTTCAAGGTTCTGAAGCATCACCAGGTGGACCTTCAAGGTTCTGAAGCATCACCAGGTGGACCTTCAAGGTTCTGAAGCATCACCAGGTGGACCTTCAAGGTTCTGAAGCATCACCAGGTGGACCTTCAAGGTTCTGAAGCGTCACCAGGTGGACCTTCAAGGTTCTGAAGCGTCAGCAGGTGGACCTTCAAGGTTCTGAAGCAACACCAGGTGGACCTTCAAGGTTCTGAAGCATCACCAGGTGGACCTTCAAGGTTCTGAAGCACCACCAGGTGGACCTTCAAGGTTCTGAAGCATCACCAGGTGGACCTTCAAGGTTCTGAAGCATCACCAGGTGGACCTTCAAGGTTCTGAAGCACCACCAGGTGGACCTTCAAGGTTCTGAAGCACCACCAGGTGAACCTTCAAGGTTCTGAAGCACCACCAGGTGAACCTTCAAGGTTCTGAAGCACCACCAGGTGAACCTTCAAGGTTCTGAAGCACCACCAGGTGAACCTTCAAGGTTCTGAAGCACCACCAGGTGAACCTTCAAGGTTCTGAAGCACCACCAGGTGAACCTTCAAGGTTCTGAAGCACCACCAGGTGAACCTTCAAGGTTCTGAAGCACCACCAGGTGAACCTTCAGGGTACTGAAGCACCACCAGGTGAACCTTCAAGGTTCTGAAGCACCACCAGGTGAACCTTCAAGGTTCTGAAGCACCACCAGGTGAACCTTCAGGGTACTGAAGCACCACCAGGTGAACCTTCAAGGTTCTGAAGCACCACCAGGTGAACCTTCAAGGTTCTGAAGCACCACCAGGTGAACCTTCAAGGTTCTGAAGCACCACCAGGTGAACCTTCAAGGTTCTGAAGCACCACCAGGTGAACCTTCAAGGTTCTGAAGCACCACCAGGTGAACCTTCAAGGTTCTGAAGCACCACCAGGTGAACCTTCAAGGTTCTGAAGCATCACCAGGTGAACCTTCAAGGTTCTGAAGCATCACCAGGTGAACCTTCAAGGTTCTGAAGCATCACCAGGTGGACCTTCAAGGTTCTGAAGCACCACCAGGTGGAGTATACACGTGGTGTTGCATTTAACTTTCTATAAACAGTATATAAACAATGTTTATAACGTATGTTCAAGAATATTTTTCCTCCAGGGTCGAGTGGATGACCACGTGGTCTGCATTGTCTTGTATTCATGACCACGTGGTCTGAAGTGTCTTGTATACCCCACCACGTGGTCTGCAGAGTCTGGTATACATAACCACGTGGTCTGAAGTGTCTTGTATACCCCACCACGTGGTCTGCAGAGTCTGGTATACATAACCACGTGGTCTGAAGTGTCTTGTATACCCCACCACGTGGTCTGCAGAGTCTGGTATACATAACCACGTGGTCTGAAGTGTCTTGTATACTCCACCACGTGGTCTCCAAAGGCATGTATTTACCACTTGACTTCCAAATGCCTTTATACACCACCAAGTGGTCTCCAAATGCCTGTATACACCACGTTATTTCCCAGTGCCTGTATTTACAACGTGATTTCCAAAGGCCTGTATTTACCACGTCATTTCCAAAGGCCTGTATTTACCACGTGATTTCCAAAGGCCTGTATTTACCACGTGATTTCCAAAGGCCTGTATTTACCACGTGATTTCCAAAGGCCTGTATTTACCACGTGATTTCCAAAGGCCTGTATTTACCACGTCATTTCCAAAGGCCTGTATTTACCACGTCATTTCCAAAGGCCTGTATTTACCACGTCATTTCCAAAGGCCTGTATTTACCACGTCATTTCCAAAGGCCTGTATTTACCACGTCATTTCCAAAGGCCTGTATTTACCACGTCATTTCCAAAGGCCTGTATTTACCACGTCATTTCCAAAGGCCTGTATTTATCACGTCATTTCCAAAGGCCTGTATTTAGCACGTCATATCCAAAGGCCTGCATTTAGCACGTCATATCCAAAGGCCTATATTTACCACGTGACTTCCAAAGGACTGTATATACCACTTGATCTCCAAAGGTCCTTATACATAAAACATGATCACACTTTCCAAAGGTGTCCAAAATCATCAGTGCAATGCGTTTAAAATCAGCCATACACCGGCCCATCATACTGAGAATCATATAATCAAACCATGTCTGTCTTCAAACCACATTAAATGAAGAAAAAGACAGGAAAACAAGAAAAGCTGTTGTATACTGGGAAGACAGTTTTGTTAAATGCCTGATTAACGTTACATTAAACCACTCTAAATTAAACCTTACGAAAAAAAATTGACTTGTAACAATTTTAACCTTTACAAAATTTGGATTATTTTTATTGGCTACGTTTCGCCAACGCAGTGAGCTTCATCACGGGTGAAACGTCTGTATCTCATGCCATCAGATTCTTGGTCAGTAGACTGCAAGCTGGACAAGTGGAATTGCACGCCAAAGAGTGAGCTTCTTATACGACTTTACGAGCGAAACGTCGACCTTCAAGAAGTCTCGTTCTTCAACCTGGGTAACACACACGAACTCTAAATCTCTTACGAAATTAATTTTTTGTTAAATTTATAATATCACTATTTTTTTTTCTATTTGTATTACATCTACTACTAATAATAATAATAATAATTTTGCTATTATTATTACTATTATTATTAGTATAATTATCACCATTATTATTACTATTATAATTAGTATAATTATAATTGAAAAATCCCACTATCTTTAATACATAGTTAAAACAACGAGGGTTCGTAACTTACACCTTGTTTTACCCCTTCATAATTAATATAGATATTTCTGCTATGTTATTTCTTGTGGGTTTATTAATGGTGAGTTTAATGTCAGATGGTTGGTATTTGTTTATCATCTTTCTCCCAGTAGAAAAAAAGTATAGCCCTTGTGGTTTAGCGCTTCTTTTTGATTATAATAATCCCAGTAGAAAGTGACTTACTTAAACAAGTATATTTTTTTTGTCAGATCTGTGACATATATAAAATTATCTCCATAAAACGGCACGCAGATGAATCTCCAAAATTTCCAAAATGCAATGAAAATGATATTGAACTATAGACGAAAAAAAATATGTTTTCATTATATATAAAAGTACTGACCCCTTTTGTCAGTACACAGTTGATATGGAAAACTGACATGTTTAAACAGTGTTCAGATATTTGGGACATGTCAGTAGATGGGTCTTTGAAAAACAAAGCAAATCAAAGAATTGGCGAAGGGACGATGGGGAGGGGGAAGGTGAATGATGCATTAAGGCGTCTGTTGAGACAAAGAACGTTATCCATGGAGGCAAAGAAGGGAATGTATGAGAGTATAGTGGTACCAACATTCTTATATGGTTGTGAGGCATATGTTGTGAGTGTTGTAGCGAGGGGAAGGCTGGAGGCAGATTCTGTGACAGTCCTCTGGTTATGCAATATATATATATATATATATATATATATATATATATATATATATATATATATATATATATATATATATATATATATAATATATATATATATATATAAATTATATATATATATATATAAATTATATATATATATATATAAATTATATATATATATAAATTATATATATATATAAATTATATATATATATAAATTATATATATATAAATTATATATATATAAATATATATATATATATAAATTATATATAAATTATATATATATATATATATATATATATATATATATATATATATATATATAAATATATATATATATATAATTATATATATATATATATATATTATATATGTATGGTATATATATTTATATATGTATGGTATATATATATTATATATATATAAATATATATATTATATATATATAAATATATATATTATATATATATAAATATATAATGTATATATATAAATATATATATTATATATAAATATATATATTATATATATATAAATATATATATTATATATAAATATATATATTATATATATATAAATATATATATATATATATATATATATATATATATATATATATATATATATATATATATATATATATAGTCGGTTCCTGTCCAGCCGGGCTGTGGCTCGTATGTTGGTTTGCGTGCAGCCAGCAGTAACAGCCTGGTTGATCAGGCTCTAATCCACCAGGAGGCCTGGTCACAGACCGGGCCGCGGGGGCGTTGACCCCCGGAACTCTCTCCAGGTAAACTCCAGGTAATATATATATATAGGCATATATATATATATATATATATATATATATATATATATATATTTATTATTGCTAATTGACCAATTTTACCTATTCTGCACGATATATATATATATTATATATATATATATATATATATATATATATATATATATATATATATATATATATATATATCGTGCAGAATAGGTAAAATTGGTCAATTAGCAATAATTCTAAAATTAAGTCCTTTGTAAAATTTTCTATTATACGTTTAATGATATACATTTTTTCATTTGTGTTAATGTAAAAATTAATAATTTTTTACCAAAAGAACCTTAGAAAACTTACCTAACCTTATTATAACAAACGTAATTTAATTTAGCCTAATCCAACTAAATATATTTTAGTTAAATTTACAGTAATTTAATAATAAACAAACACAAAGAAATATATTTTTATCGTTAGGTTCAGAATGATTTTTAGCGAAATTATTGCATACACAAATTTTCGCTTGCCTTATTCGGCAAGAAAAGTTAAATACCGCAAAATTATCTTCTAAAATTATTTTATTCTTTGTTAAATCAGAATTCTTATAATAGCCTTTGTACCGTCGGGACGACCTGTGCAAACTGTCCTCGGGACGACCTGTGCAAACTGTCCTCGGGACGACCTGTGCAAACTGTCATAAACTGCCTCGGTATACTGTCTGCATGGCAGTATATATACACTTAGAAGGGTATATTTTATACACAGAGGCATATGTATGTGTGTATATGTACTGAGATATGTATGTCTGTATGTATACACTGAGATGTGTATGTCTGTGTATATACACTGAGATATGTATGTCTGTGTATATACACTGAGATATGTATGTCTGTGTATATACACTGAGATATGTATGTCTGTGTATATACACTGAGATATGTATGTGTATATACACTGAGATATGTATGTCTGTGTATATACACTGAGATATGTATGTCTGTGTATATACACTGAGATATGTATGCGTCTGTGTATATACACTGAGATATGTATGCGTCTGTGTATATACACTGAGATATGTATATGTATGTGTCTGTGTATATACACTGAGATATGTATGTCTCTGTGTGTATATACACTGAGATATGTATGTGTCTATATATACACAGACATGTATGTCTCTGTATATATATACACAGAGAGTTTACTTTAAATCCTATTATAAGTATTAAAAATATTTTATGCTGGTTGTAAACAGGTTATATGCAGTTTTAATGACTCTGGTGTAGTAGATAGGGTTTAAACCTCATTAACCATTCTGGCTGCCACCCGAATTCATTCATGATTTTCACAAAAATGTCCCTCTGTTACTAAATTTTTTTCAGAAATATTATACAGTCAGGCCTATAATTCAGTTAATTTAATTGGGTAATGGCCAGTTAATCGAATATATCAAAATACACAAATTATTCTTAATAAAAACAAATTTATTCCCAGAAAAATCTTGTCACGTCACAATTAAAGAGTTTTTGGAAATTATTTAATTTAATAGTAACTTTAAATCCAGTATGTGACTTGGACTTGCTTAGTATAGGCCAGTAGGCCTTCTGCAGTGCTCTTCCTTTATGTTCTTAGTATTTTATTGTCTTTAAATCTATAAGTCAGTTATAAGGGTTGTTCTTGTGATCTGTTGCAACAAAAACAACAGCTAGGTTTTGTTTTCAGCTGGAAATTAATGCTCGGTTAGGTTAGGTAAGGCTTCGTTAGGTTAGGTAAGGCTTGGTTAGGTTAGGTAAGGCTTAGGTTAGGTTAGGTAATTTTAAGTTAGGTAAGGCTTGGTTAGGTTAGGTAAGGCTTAGGTTAGGTTAGGTAATTTTAAGTTAGGTAAGGCTTGGTTAGGTTAGGTTAGGTAAGGCTTGGTTATGTTAGGTTAGGTAAGGTTAGGTTTGGTAAGGTTAGGTTTGGTAAGCTTAGGTTAAGTAAGGCTTGGTTAGGTAAGGCTTGGTTAGGTTAAGGTTAGGTTAGGTTAAGGTTAGGTTAGGTTAAGTAAGGTTAGATAGGGCTTGGTTAGGTAAGGTTAGGTTAGGTAAGGCTTGGTTAGGTTAAGTAAGGCTTGGTTAGGTTAAGTAAGGTTAGGTTAGGTTAAGTAAGGTTAGGTTAGGTTAAGTAAGGTTAGGTTAGGTTAAGTAAGGTTAGGTAAGGCTTGGTTAGATTTGGTTAGGTTAGGTTAGGTAAGGTTAGGTTAGGTAAGGTTAGGTTAGGTTAAGTAAGGTTAGGTAAGGCTTGGTTAGATTTGGTTAGGTTAGGTTAGGTTAGGTAAGGCTTGGTTAGGTTAGGTTAGGTTAGGTTAGATTTATCATGAAACAGGCCAATTACTGTTGTATATTTACACGGGATTCGGAACTATTGATCCTAGCAAACGACCGGACTTGAACTAAAATTACTAACCTTAGGTATTAGATTTCTCAGGAAACAGGACAAGTGTTTCCTGACGCGGTTCATAGTCATTTGATGACCCTCCACTGGAGGTTTCGGTCATCTGACCGAGGCCTTCCACTGGCTTACCACTCCACCCCTTTAAAAATTAGGGTTATAATTACAAGTATTTTATAAATCAATGTCATGTCTCCTTGTCATATTATTGATAAGTTGATTAAGACAAATATGCAACATTTGGGTGTTTTAATTACAGAAACTTAAGACACCCTGTTGTTGCATCTGTGCTTTATTTATCAGTTTTCTATTATCTTGTTGCTTTGGCTCTCGCTTCGTTATTCACTATTCCTTTATCTTCTTGTCTCTTAATAAAAATCAAACTTTTCACATCACACAACCACGGAACGGATGGGGTTTGAATTCATGGCAAGCGAGTCCTTAAAACTTAACCATGGGTTTAAACGTCACCCGTTCCGTGGTTCGTAGGCGGATTATTACGATTTCTTGAGCTGTAACTGACTTGTCTGGTTGCTAGTCTTAAACTAGCATTGACTCATTGCCAGAAAGTCTTTATAACACAAAACGTCTGCAGACACATGTCACATAGCTGACAAGTAGAGAGAAAGACTCAGAGAGGAACTTTACCGAGATGTTTCGCCCGTGGAAAAGCATTTTACAGTCAGTGACTGAAGAGGTCTTTCCATAGGCGAAACGTTTCGGTAAAGTTCTCTGCAATTGTCATCTTACTACCACCTCTGGTGAAGGAATTGCTAACTAAGCCGAGTTGACTTCAGAGTCAGATGACAGATAACTGCCGGCACCTTGAAGGGTGATGGACTGATTACATCGTCTTCAAGTCTCTTCTGCTTCTGTCAACTTTTCTGTGCTCGACTGAAGAAGCCTACTGTGTAGGCGAAACGTTTCGAAATAAAGATACCTAACTGTTGCATATGTGTCTTACCTAACAACGAATGTATTAACTCAGAAAACCTTTACTGATGACGTTTCAGTCCTTGAGACCTACATTTCCCTTTTTTTTAATCTTGTGTTTACATCTCTGTTTATCGTACTGGAGGAAGATATCTATCCATTATTTAATAACACTTGTGCAGTAATTTACTTAAGAACTCTTTCCCCAGTGTGTCGTAAGGACAATAGTTCTCTTAATACATCGCACCCAGTAATACACTAGTTAATACATAACTCTCACGTAGAAAAATGAAGCTTATGACGACCTTTCGGTCCGTCTAGAATTTTAATTTTGGGTTATTTGTGTATTGTTCCAGTCACGGTATTGTGACTGGAACAATACCCAAGTGTTGCAAAAGGATTTCAGTCAACTTGTCTACAACACTTGTTGATGGATCAAGTCGGTCCGAAACACAAACTGTTCCCTTCTCCTTATTGAACCTTTTTATTCGTTGTCGACAATAGCTTTTCCTGCAACTTTCGTTTCTCGAACGGCTTTTCGAAGCCTTTTCTATACGCTATATAATTTTTACCGTTTACCTGACAGTGTATGCTATATTAATAAAGCCTTAGGGATTATTTCAGTGTCCTTATTAATATCCTCGACGACTTTAGGAAGAATTAAAGCAAATAAAGCCCAGTGCCAGGCATCTTCCTGTGAATATATGCAAATGTAACTTTATTTTTGAAAGAGTTGGATTCCTCTGGCATTTCTTAAAGATTTATAAATCTTTTTCGTATCTCGTCAAGGTCACTTTCCAGGGGAGATTTTTCCTCCCTAAATTATACAAAAGTTCAATTAGCAATCTTAATTTAACCGTGAGAATAAATAGGAAGCTGTGAGGATTAGCAGAATTAACATGAAACATTGATAATAGTTACTATAGAAGCCGTAGTAATATTAAATTATTATTATTATTATTAGTAGTAGTAGTAGTAGTAGTTGTAGTAGTAGTAGTAGTAGTTTTCCAAGACTTCAGTATTTCGTAAAGTATATATTTTTGATGTAAATATAAAATATATATAAATGGGTGTAACTAACCACCTTGCCTAACCACCTATATATATATATATATATATATATATATATATATATATATATATATATATATATATATATATATGTCGTGCCGAATATGTAAAACTGGTCAATTAGCAAGAACTCATTTAAAATTAAGTCCTTTCTAAAATTTTCTCTTATACGTTTAAAGATATATTTTTTTCATTAATGTTAATGTAAAAAATTTTAATTTTGCACCAAAAGAATCTTAAAAAACTTACCTAACCTTATTATAACAAGAACAATTTATTTCAGCCTAACCCAACTAAATATATTTTAGATTTGTTTACAGTAATTTAATACTAAACAAACACAGTGAAATATTTTTTTTTCGTTAGGTTCAGAATGATTTTGGCGAAATTATTGCATACACAAATTTTCACTTGTCCTATATGGCAAGATGAACGTTGATATTTAAGCCAAGATCGCAAGTTCTGCCTATTCGGCACGACACATTATATATATATATATATATATATATATATATATATATATATATATATATATATATATATATATATATAATTAGAAAAATAAAATCCACAATACCATAACTATAACGATTCACAATTCACAAACAGTTTGGCGAAGATACATTTAACATTTCGAACCCCCTTCTGGATCATTATCAAGTCACAACTGAGAAGTGATAAGAATTTTTTCAACTCGTCTGTCTTTCAGTTTCTGACTTTTTTTTTTCTTATTTCTTGATTTGATAATTGTCCAAGATGGACCGAAACGTTGTGTAAAGTTTCCTCTCCAAAACGTAGGATGATTTCATACCATTTTCTTCAAAGTGTCTTTGTTATTCACCACTAGATACCTTCTAGTGGTGGTGTCTAGTGGTGAGAAACGTAGTCTAATTAGCCCATGCTGGGCAGGTTTTACTCTGCCGTAGTTGAGTAAGTCGCATATGCATAATAGGTATCTCTCTTGAAGAAACGTTTCGCCAATTACAGAGACGAATTATTCCTGGAGATCCGATACCAGTTTGATACTGCAACTCTCTGGTATCTTGATATCAGCGACTTGCTTACGACAGTTCGGGATGACCTGCTTCCTTTACTTGGGTCACCTGTGACCTCGTCTCCCAGCTGCTACACCTCACCTTTCTATATATTAACCATTAACTAGCCACACTAGTGTGGCTAGTTAATGGTACCATTTGTCAAATATGCACTAGTGTGGCTAGTTAATGGTACCATTTGTCAAATCACTAGTGTGGCTAGTTAATGGTACCATTTGTCAAATATGCACTAGTGTGGCTAGTTAATGGTACCATTAACTAGTCACACACACTAGTGTGGCTAGTTGATGGTACAAGTCGGACCGAAACGTCATCACAATCTTCTATCTGCGGGTTATATGACCTCTGGTCAACTGTAGGTTGAGGGACTGATCACCCAACACCTAAGGTAATGGACTGATAATATCGGTCTACCTCTCAATTCAGTCTGTTTCGTCTTCCACCAACATTGATGTCTCCTGGAGTGTGATCCTTTCTGTGTTGAATGAAATGATTGATGTATCGGAAAATAACTTTAGTGTTATTGTAAAATATTTTAATAATAATGTACTCAAAAATTCTCTCTCCTAGACCTGAATTTTCTTCCACAAAAAGTCTGTATTCGACTGAGGACGGCTGCAGCGCAGGCGAAACATTTCGTCATGAAAGATTCCTAGTGATGCCCCTGTGTCTTATCAGTTTATTCCATTAATGATAAGACACTACAGTAACTTATGGGCCTATGTTAGACAGGTCCTCCTCGCACTGCAGTAGGCCTACTTGCTCATGCTAGATACACCCTACTCACACTACAATGGTTCTTCAGACCCATACTAGGTAGGTCTTACATCCATCAATCACCTCATTTATTTATCAACCCAGTATTTTTTTTTAAGTTTCCCAAAATATTAATTAAACTGGTCCTACTTGAAAGTTCCACTCAACTACAACTCTATTGCTAAGCCAATCTTTTTCCTCCAGTAATTCATAGCAATATTTTTTCTTAAATTAAGTAGCCGAAATGCACATTTTTCTAGAATAGAACACAGTAACTTAGTAGACACGACTTTCTAGAGTCCAAGCTCGAATACTCTAGTAAAGTATAAGTTTTAGTTACTTTCTTTACTATCTTATAGACTTCAGGATACTTATCATTATTACTCTTTGTCTGACTTTGCTGTCGCCAAATTTATTCGACTAATTTGCTAATTCATTTTTTCTATGGATTGTTTTGCGTTAGTATTAACACATTAGCTAATCTTGTTCGGTAGTTAACGTTACTTGACGTCGTCTTGTGATCAGTTGGACGCTCGTTACCTAGAGTAAGTTTATCATATGATAACGGCATAGCAATACCGACGAGTTGATAAAACCACCGATGGTTACCTTTATTACCGAAACGTTTCGCCTGAGCAGCAGGCTTCTTCAGTGTATTACAGAGGTGACTTTCACTAGTAACCTTTAACACCTTAGCTACCAAAGTCGTCGAGGTCTCTCAGATACTCAAGTTATTGATTACCCTTTTAAGCAATTACTGTTATTCTACCTCTCTAGTAAATTTAAAATGCTATGTATTAATGAAATCAACATTTGGTTATGATAATAATAATAGTAATAATTAATAATAATGAAAAAGCCAAAGGAGAGAGAGTTCTTATGTCTAAAAAGCTGTCTTGAATTTCCAGATAATGTTTACACTGTATAATATTTCAGCTGAGTCAGGATTAAGATACATGTAATTTAATGTCAGTGATAAGTCTGTATTAATTTTAAATGTAACTGAGAGAAACGCTGATTAAGGCTTAACATGTTTCTCTCTCCGTGGCCTGATAAACATTTCGCTAAGGGAAACGTAGTGTTAAACCCTTACTGCTTGTCTGTTGTACAGAAATACGTAATGTTGATCATTGCTAAGTAGTGTAAGATGATCTGTTACGAGGATCATTAAGGCTGTATATCATGTAAAGTATTAGTTATTATGTGACTTATACCAGCGTGAGGAAGACCTCGGTTTGGTAACCAGAGGCTTCACTCGTTGCGTCACATGACTTACACCAGCGTCAGGAAGACTTCGGTTTGGTAACCAGAGGCTTCACTCGTTGCGTCACATGACTTACACCAGCGTCAGGAAGACTTCGGTTTGGTAACCAGAGGCTTCACTCGTTGCGTCATATGACTTACACCAGCGTCAGGAAGACTTCGGTTTGGTAACCAGAGGCTTCACTCGTTGCGTCACATGACTTATACCAGCGTCAGGAAGACTTCGGTTTGGTAACCAGAGGCTTCACTCATTGCGTCACCTGACTTATTCCAGCATCGGTAGATACTTTATAATTACTCCTGATAGATTTAAAATCGTTCCTACTTATTAAACTTCTCGGCTTTAATATAAATAACATTAGTGAGAACCTGCGTTTCTCACTCTTAGCACACGGAGGATCGAGCCTTCATTACTTAAGACAAAACCGATAATAAATCTTCTTTGATCCCATAATTAATAGAAATAAAATATACAATAATAAATTATTAATAAAATAACATGAAATATTAAAAAACAATAAAAACTAAAAACCAATAATTAGCTACAAGGTTTATGTCATAAAATAAAACAATGCGGTTTTTACTTAGAGAATAAAGCAATAATTTTAAAGATTACTTAGAGAATAAAACTGAGATGATCAAAACGTTTAAAAACTTTCCGGAAGTCTTTTAGAGCTTTAAGATGAGAATAGCGTCTTAAGATGTAATTGATGAGAGAGAGAGAGAGAGAGAGAGAGAGAGAGAGAGAGAGAGAGAGAGAGAGACAGAGACAGACAGACAGAGAGACAGGCAGAGAAAGAGACAGACAGACGTCAAGTCTCTCACTTTTAAAACAAAAACTTAATCCCCCTTGCTAATACCTAGAGACGATAATTACAGAAGACAGCATCAAGTATCTTAGAAACATCCTTGACACGGCAATTCTTCTCTGTAGATAATGGTTTTGCCCTTGATAATGATCCAGGTTAGGGGCGAAACGTCCAGAGACTCCTCTCAAATAGGTGGCTCACTAGAGACTGGGATGGTGGAGGCTGTTAATATTTCTAACAAATAGTGGATAAGGGTTAGAATGGTAGTGTCTATATTTCGACCTCCAACTGAGGTCCTTTTCAGCAGAATAAATAAAAAACCAAACTAGCACATGCCTGCTAGTTTATGGACACACTTGCTATGGGGTTAAATTCTCTCCTAGTTCCTGAAACAATATATTTCGCGTCTGAAAAAAAAACTCCATCAGGTGACAAAATAAGAAAAAATATTTAAAAATTAATTTTTTTTCCTTACAGACACCTGATGACGATTTTTTTTATTACGAAATCAGCGAAATATATTTTTTGATGTTCTGAGTACTAGTGTTGTGATGCTGATAGTTACTACTGATAGTTACTACTGTAACTATCAGTGTTATATTATCTATAACCTACGTAATTTTGGACCTGATAAAGAAATGTATTTGTGTTAATGTCATCCACAAGTGTTGCCCACAGGTGCCTCCCAAAGGTGCTTCCCAAAGGTGCCTCCCAAAGGCTCCTCCCAAAGGCTCCTCCCAAAGGCTCCTCCCAAAGGCTCCTCCCAAAGACTCCTCCCAAAGACTCCTCCTAAAGGTGTTTCCCAAAGGTTTCTCCCAAAGGCTCTTCCCAAAGGTGCCACCCAAAGGTTTCTCCCAAAGGTGCCTCCCAAAGGTGCCGTCCACAATTACCAACTAAAAATTTGAAAATAAACCCTACGAGTCAGCAGACAATGTTTCACCCAGAGACTTAATTTCGACAACGTTTCGAACAAGACTAAATCTTCATAAAAAAAAACTCACCATTAAGAACCTAAGAATGGAGGAACACTGCAGAAGGCCTACAGGCCCATACAAGGCAGGTCCTCATCTAAACCACCCCTGCCCAAAACTACCCAAGAATTTAGTCCCGTACCCACGACACCAATCAAACCCAGCCCCTCCCACTCGTATATTTATCCAATCTCTCTTTGAAGCTACCCAAGCTCCTAGTCTCACTCTAGATCGAAACGTCGGTTAAAAGAGCACCATGTTTCCCCACTACGTTTCTACTTCCCCACAGGGATGAAAATACAAGTGCTAGCCAAAAGTACAAGTCTATCAGATAAGTAGACACCCTTGTATGAAGTAATAACGATCATAATTTTTAAATGGGTAGAGGGGTGAGCCAGTGGAAGGCCTCGGTCAGATGACTAAAAGCTCCAGCTGTGGGTCATCACAGGAAACACTTGGCCAGTTTCCTGACAAACCTAACAGTGGTGTCTCCTCGCTTGGAGGGTAAAATGTATATGACGTTTATAATAGACAAGAATATATACACCGAGTGATGTATATATCTCAGTTTATATATACTGAAAAGTGTGTATACACATACTTTACATTAATACTGAGCTTAGAGATAAAAGTATCAAGCCTATCGACTACACGAGGGTCATTAAGAAACAAAAGGCACTGTATAGAAAACAGTGTCTCTGGTTCCTTAATGACCCTCGTGTAGTCGATAGGCTTGAAACCCAAATAGCCTTATTAGTTAGTCTTGAAATCATACCCCCGGCCGGGATTGAACCCGCGGTCATAGTCTCAAAACTCCAGCCCGTCGCGTTAGTCAGTCTTGGTGTTGCAAAGGAATCCTATTGACAAAATCCTCGCCCAGTTCCTGGTAAGTGGCCCTTGACTTCTATAAGTCAGGAACACTTTGCTCACTGACTTAAGTTAACGCAAGTTTCTAAGTCACTTGATTATAAGTTAGGGAGAAAATATTTATGATTATTTCTAGGTTATTTGTTTAGAAGCTTCGTTAAATGTATTTACTGCAATTTTTGGATTAAATTTGAATTTTGCTGTGAAGGTGGCTAGTTTATTGTGTACCTCATATCCATCCTGTGGATGGTAGTGGCTAGTTTATTGTGTACCTCATATCCACCCTGTGGATGGTAGTGGCTAGTTTATTGTGTACCTCATATCCACCCTGTGGATGGTAGTGGCTAGTTTATTGTGTACCTCATATCCATCCTGTGGATGATAGTGGCTAGTTTATTGTGTACCTCATATCCATCCTGTGGATGGTAGTGGCTAGTTTATTGTGTACCTCATATCCACCCTGTGGATGGTAGTGGCTAGTTTATTGTGTACCTCATATCCATCCTGTGGATGGTAGTGGCTAGTTTATTGTGTACCTCATATCCATCCTGTGGATGGTAGTGGCTAGTTTATTGTGTACCTCATATCCATCCTGTGGATGGTAGTGGCTAGTTTATTGTGTACCTCATATCCATCCTGTGGATGGTAGTGGCTAGTTTATTGTGTACCTCATATCCATCCTGTGGATGATAGTGGCTAGTTTATTGTGTACCTCATATCCATCCTGTGGATGGTAGTGGCTATTTTATGCACCCAACATCCAATATGTGGACATTAGTGGCTAGTTTGTGCCACCGGATGGTCATCCTGTAGACGGAAGAACAGGAGCATAAGAATGCACATGAGGCCTTAACAACTAAACCCCAAAGGGTTAAGGTCACCTGGGCATTTACCAATTAATTTTCCATCTCATGCAAATTTAGGATATTTACATCGTCTTTTACATAGGTTATGATTATAATAATATTAATATTATAATATTAATATTATATTAATATTATAATAATATATAATAATATTAATCCCTACAAAGGTACATAATGCATTCAGTAGCTTTCTGCTCCTTTTAATAGAAGCATAAATTGCTAAATTTTACATAAATTACGAATTAACGTGGTTAATACTTATAATAATTTCAGATGGAATATTGATTATTGAATTATTGATCCGGATTATTCAGGATGAAATATTGATGAATTTAAAAAAACACTTGGGATGTATAAATGTGAAATTTGTCATGGAATTCAATATTAAAATTCAAAGTTTGAATAATATTTGAGTAATATAATTAAGACACTGAATAATTCTTACATGAATGTGAACCCAAAAAGAAAAAAGAATTAGGACAGAAATCTACATTATTCCTGGATAAATTTTGATAAATAGAATAAATTAGACTAATAACAATGACATTTACAAAAAAGAAATATTTGCTAATTCATAGTAATATTGTTTAAATATCAATATTAATTACCCAAATAATGTCCTAATTTATTGTTGGTTTAGGTAGAATCTAGATTAGTTAAGCTTAACCCTGGATTATCTACGAAGATTTGTTGTGTAAAATGTCTGGATTATTTTATTTATAATCTAAAATGCTAGTGAAGAAATAATCACGATTATTTTCGTGGGAATCGTCGAGTTAATAATCTGGATTATTTAACCAGACATGAAATAATCACAATTGTTTTGGTGGGAATCGTCGAAAGTTAATTAATAATCTGGATTATTTAACCAGACATGAAATAATCACAATTGTTTTGGTAGGAATCGTCGAAAGTTAATTAATAATCTGGATTATTTAACCAGACATGAAATAATCACAATTGTTTTGGTAGGAGTCGTCGAAAGTTAATTAATAATCTGGATTATTTAACCAGACATCTTGATT
>NC_091358.1:2261654-2266654 GCF_038502225.1 Cherax quadricarinatus
CATGTGCAGTGTACATGTACAGTGTACGTGTGCAGTGTACATGTACAGTGTACATGTACAGTGTACATGTGCAGTGTACATGTACAGTGTACATGTGCAGTGTACATGTGCAGTGTACATGTGCAGTGTACATGTGCAGTGTACATGTACAGTGTACGTGTGCAGTGTACATGTACAGTCAGTGTACATGTACAGTCAGTGTACATGTACAGTGTACATGTACAGTCAGTGTACATGTACAGTGTATATGTACAGTGTATATGTACACTCAGTATATATGTACATTGTATATGTACAGTCAGTATATATGAACATTGTATATGTACAGTCAGTATATATGTACAGTCAGTATATGTGAAGTCAATATATATGTACAGTTTGTTTATAGTAACCCACTGACTGACTGTACATGTTCAGTTGCATCTTTATGTTGCATCTCTGTTGCATCTCTGTTGCATCTGTTGCATCTCTGTTGCATCTCTGTTGCATTAACTTCATTACTTTTGTTGTTCCTTGACAGTGTGAGAGATCACGGAACCTCTTCGAAAAATGTTACATTTCACTGTTGGTTACATTGGAATGTTACATTTCACTGTTGGTTACACTGGAATGTTACATTTCACTGTTGGTTACTCTGGATTCTTACATTTCACTGTTGGTTACACTGGAATGTTACATTTCACTGTTGGTTATACTGGAATGTTACATTTCACTGTTGGTTACACTGGAATGTTACATGTCACTGTTGGTTACACTGGAATGTTACATTTCACTGTTGGTTATACTGGAATGTTACATTTCACTGTTGATTACACTGGAATGTTACATTTCAGTGTTGGTTACACTGGAATGTTACATGTCACTGTTGGTTACACTGGAATCTTACATTTCACTGTTGGTTACTCTGGATTCTTACATTTCACTATTACACTGGAATGTTACATTTCACTGTTGGTTACACTGGAATGTTACATTTCACTGTTGGTTACACTGGAATGTTACATGTCACTGTTGGTTACACTGGAATGTTACATTTCACTGTTGGTTACACTGGAATGTTACATTTCACTGTTGATTACACTGGAATGTTACATTTCACTGTTGGTTACACTGGATTGTTACATTTCACTGTTGGTTATACTGGAATGTTACATTTCACTGTTGATTACACTGGAATGTTACATTTCAGTGTTGGTTACACTGGAATGTTACATGTCACTGTTGGTTACACTGGAATCTTACATTTCACTGTTGGTTACTCTGGATTCTTACATTTCACTATTACACTGGAATGTTACATTTCACTGTTGGTTACACTGGAATGTTACATTTCACTGTTGGTTACACTGGAATGTTACATGTCACTGTTGGTTACACTGGAATGTTACATTTCACTGTTGGTTACACTGGAATGTTACATTTCACTGTTGGTTACACTGGAATGTTACATTTCGCTGTTGGTTACACTGGAATGTTACATGTCACTGTTGGTTACACTGGAATGTTACATTTCACTGTTAGTTACACTGGAATGTTACATTTCACTGTTGGTTACACTGGAATGTTACATTTCACTGTTGGTTACACTGGAATGTTACATTTCACTGTTGGTTACACTGGAATGTTACATTTCACTGTTGGATATATTTTAACGAACACCTGTCTAGGTTGAGGGACTGATTACCTCAAGCTACTCCCTTAACGTCTCTCACAGTCTGCAGTATTCCCTGCGTTGGACTGATGAATCCACTGGTTGGCGAAACGTCTTCACAGTAAAGAAACTCAAGTGTTGCACATACGTCTCACCTGCTCGTTGGATTCTGAAAAAAAAAGCGTAAATTTACGACGTTTCTCTCGTAAGAACCGACGTTTTAGTTTGATCCAATGGTTAAAACGTTTTATATGTTGGAAGATGCGATAGTTTTCCTGACCATACCTCACAGCACGTTTAGGCCCGGCTAAACGTTTATCCAGAGATCGTCTTGTCAGGTTTTCAATGTTTCGCCATAATATTTATCTTCAGATTATCATTAGTTTATTTACTTATTTTCTCTTTCAATTTATTCCATTATTCTCCTCTTTTCCTTCAATTTTCAACTCTCGTTGCGTCTTGTTACGTAAAAAAATCGTCGTTATATTAACGTAAACAAATGATCATTTATTTCCTATTCCAGCCTCACGAGATCCCCAGTTTATTTTTTTATAGATTGAATTTCCAATTGCAATTATTTTTTTTCTTTCTTTCCACGTTCACTTTTCATCAATAGTTCCCTTATTATTGCCACTTTCATCAATAGCTCTCTTATTATTGCCACTTTCATCAATAGCTCTCTTATTATTGCCACTTTTCATCAATAGCTCTCTTATTATTGCCACTTTCATCAATAGCTCTCTTATTATTGCCACTTTTCATCAATAGCTCTCTTATTATTGCCACTTTCATCAATAGTTCTCTTATTATTGCCACTTTCATCAATAGCTCTCTTATTATTGCCACTTTTCATCAATAGCTCCCTTATTATTGCCACTTTCATCAATAGCTCTCTTATTATTGCCACTTTCATCAATAGCTCTCTTATTATTGCCACTTTTCATCAATAGTGCTCTTATTATTGCCACTTTTCATCAATAGTGCTCTTATTATTGCCACTTTTCATCAATAGCTCCCTTATTATTGCCACTTTCATCAATAGTTCCCTTATTATTGCCACTTTCATCAATAGTTCTCTTATTATTTCCACTTTTCATTAATAGTTCTCTTTTTTTTACACAGGGTTTGACAAGGTTAAGGATCACTAGCTTTATTGACAAGCTATTTACAGGTTAAGGATTCCTAACTTTATTGGCAAGCTAAGAGCTGTTACCTACATCCGTTCATTTGAAAGCATTTTTATTGTTATGAGACATACAAGTAGGGAACAGGATGAAGTTGGAGCCACTTTATTGCCACTTTTCATCAATAGTTCCCTTATTATTGCCACTTTTCATCAATAGTTCCCTTATTATTGCCACTTTTCATCAATAGTTCTCTTATTATTGCCACTTTTCATCAATAGTTCCCTTATTATTGCCACTTTTCATCAATAGTTCCCTTATTATTGCCACTTTCATCAATAGCTCTCTTATTATTGCCACTTTTCATCAATAGTTCCCTTATTATTGCCACTTTTCATCAATAGTTCCCTTATTATTGCCACTTTTCATCAATAGTTCTCTTATTGTTGCCACTTTTCATCAATAGTTCCCTTATTATTGCCACTTTTCATCAATAGTTCTCTTATTATTGCCACTTTTCATCAATAGTTCTCTTATTATTGCCACTTTTCATCAATAGTTCACTTATTATTGCCACTTTTCATCAATAGTTCTCTTATTATTGCCACTTTTCATCAATAGTTCTTATTATTGCCACTTTTCATCAATAGTTCTTATTATTGCCACTTTTCATCAATAGTTCTTATTGCCACTTTTCATCAATAGTTCCCTTATTATTGCCACTTTTCATCAATAGTTCCCTTATTATTGCCACTTTTCATCAATAGTTCCCTTATTGCCACTTTTCATCAATAGTTCTCTTATTATTGCCACTTTTCATCAATAGTTCTCTTATTATTGCCACTTTTCATCAATAGTTCTCTTATTATTGCCACTTTTCATCAATAGTTCTTATTGCCACTTTTCATCAATAGTTCTTATTATTGCCACTTTTCATCAATAGTTCTTATTATTGCCACTTTTCATCAATAGTTCTTATTGCCACTTTTCATCAATAGTTCCCTTATTATTGCCACTTTTCATCAATAGTTCTTATTATTGCCACTTTTCATCAATAGTTCTTATTGCCACTTTTCATCAATAGTTCCCTTATTATTGCCACTTTTCATCAATAGTTCCCTTATTATATTAAGTAATCCACCTTAATTATCTTCAGTTTTTAGCTTTATACTCTTCCAGTCTATTTCTTCGCTTCTCTAATCTTTCGTTAGCACTGTAAAAACTGCATATGTTATCTCTTGTATTTAATTATTCCTGCGCAACTATCGTTTATTTTCTCTTGTATTTTTCCTAGTCTTTAATCCCTTTTCTCTGTATCATTATATCTAGAATTTTGCTAATCTTTATCATCTCTCTTATACCAACTTCTGTTTTTATCAGTCAATCGTTAATTTTTTGTGTGTTTTTTTTTTAGGGAATTAGTTATTCTGCCCATATGTCTACTGGATTTATTTTATATTAGCTAGAAATCATATTTAGTTTTTGATCTAGTGACCTCTATCACTTGTTTATCTATTGTCTTTCAACTATATATATATATATATATATATATATATATATATATATATATATATATATATATATATATATATATATATATATAAAGACTAAGAGGCTGACAGAAATTCAGATAAATGTAAAAAAGAGAGAGAGAGAGAGAGAGAGAGAGAGAGAGAGAGAGAGAGAGAGAGTACATAGTGAAATCATTGAATGCATGTAGGGAAAAAATGAAAATGTAATTGCATTAAACGTTTAGGTTATGCAGCGTGCATTTTATGTTTTGTGAAGCTTTATGTGTTCCATTGATTAATGAAGAGAATGTAAGAGAGAGAGAGAGACAGACAGACAGAGAGAGAGAGACAGACAGAGAGAGAGAAATGAATAGCGGGAAGGGTTTGTATGTGTGAATGGGTGTGGGTGGGTGTATGTGTACTCGCCTATTTGTACTCACCTCTGCAACATAGATATTTCTACTTTTGTCTCATCAGCTCAAGTTGTAAAAATCTGTTGTAGTGTTCTGAGAGTCTGAAGGAAAACGTATTAACAACATTTGGTTTGCATCTCGTGCCTCGGAGTGCAACACCAGAGTTATGCATAAAGTGGAACTTCGGGCCTCATGATTGCTTTCAAAATTAGTCCCCTTCCCTCGTACTCTACTGTTACATGATTAAAGAATTTCTAAGACCAGCAAAGTCTTTGTTTCAGATGGTCAAAGGCCTTCAGAT
>NC_091358.1:2271654-2286654 GCF_038502225.1 Cherax quadricarinatus
GTAGTAATTACTCTTTCCTTTTTCAAATAATTTCATTTATTAGTAACTCTGTAAAGAAAATAAATTCCAGCGTCCCTACGGTTCCACTTTCATCCAAATTTACAGTTATTTTCTCTTGTTATCCCTGTTGTAAGTGTTATAATAATTTACAGGTGTTGTCTCTTGTTATCCCTGTTGTAGGTGTTATAACAATTTACAGGTGTTCTCTCTTGTTATCCCTGTTGTAGGTGTTATAACAATTTACAGGTGTTGTCTCTTGTTATCCCTGTTGTAGGTGTTATAACAATTTACAGGTGTTGTCTCTTGTTATCCCTGTTGTAGGTGTTATAACAATTTACAGGTGTTGTCTCTTGTTATCCCTGTTGTAGGTGTTATAATAATTTACAGGTGTTGTCTCTTGTTATCCCTGTTGTAGGTGTTATAATTTACAGGTGTTGTCTCTTGTTATCCCTGTTGTAGGTGTTATAACAATTTACAGGTGTTGTCTCTTGTTATCCCTGTTGTAGGTGTTATAACAATTTACAGGTGTTGTCTCTTGTTATCCCTGTTGTAGGTGTGTTGTCTCTTGTTATCCCTGTTGTAGGTGTTATAACAATTTACAGGTGTTCTCTCTTGTTATCCCTGTTGTAGGTGTTATAACAATTTACTTATCCCTGTTGTAGGTGTTATAACAATTTACAGGTGTTGTCTCTTGTTATCCCTGTTGTAGGTGTTATAACAATTTACAGGTGTTGTCTCTTGTTATCCCTGTTGTAGGTATTATAACAATTTACAGGTGTTGTCTCTTGTTATCCCTGTTGTAGGTATTATAACAATTTACAGGTGTTGTCTCTTGTTATCCCTGTTGTAGGTATTATAACAATTTACAGTTGTTCTCTCTTGTTATCCCTGTTGTAGGTGTTATAACAATTTACTTATCCACTTTACCATGTTATCTTACGAGCTTAACTCTGGTTATCTTGTCTCCTCTTCCCGTTATCATCCAGCGTCGGCATCTATATTTTTATCAAGTTTTCTCTATAACCCTTATTTTTCGTCTCATTTCTTGCATTTTGTTGTTATTCTCTGCATCTTACCTGACGAAAAAAATTTTAATTTCAGCCTGAATTATATGTGCCTTCCAAGTATTTTTCCATGTTTTTTTTTTTTTTACTAATTTATAATTCGAAAATTTAGCATTTGAGTTTTTCTCAGAGTTTTGTTTATATGATCTTCTAGTTGTAAGTCTTAAGTTCGTATTTTTTTTCTTTTTTTGACATTTTGTCTTAGTCTATATTCGTGAGATTTTTTTTCACTTTCTCCTATTTTTATTACATGGAATTTATGAACATTTATATTTTATCGTCTATCACTTCATTTGCTCAATTCTAAAGATTTTTTTTTCGCTTAAGACTTGGAGAAAGTACTGATCCTTTCTTTCTTTGAAAGCTCTTCTCTGATTTGTGTGTCTGCACCTTTCTAATTTCTTTGTGTATCTTTGCACCTTTCTAATTTCTTTGTGTATCTTTGCACCTTTCTAATTTCTTTGTATCTTTGCAGCTTTCTAATTTCTTTGTGTATCTTTGCACCTTCCTAATTTCTTTGTGTATCTTTGCACCTTTCTAATTTCTTTATGTATCTTTGCAGCTTTCTAATTTCTTTGTGTATCTTTGCACCTTTCTAATTTCTTTATCTTTGCAGCTTTCTAATTTCTTTATGTATCTTTGCACCTTTCTAATTTCTTTGTGTATCTTTGCAGCTTTCTAATTTCTTTGTGTATCTTTGCACCTTTCTAATTTCTTTGTGTATCTTTGCACCTTTCTAATTTCTTTATGTATCTTTGCAGCTTTCTAATTTCTTTGTGTATCTTTGCACCTTTCTAATTTCTTTATGTATCTTTGCAGCTTTCTAATTTCTTTATGTATCTTTGCACCTTTCTAATTTCTTTATGTATCTTTGCAGCTTTCTAATTTCTTTGTATCTTTGCACCTTTCTAATTTCTTTTTGTATCTTTGCAGCTTTCTAATTTCTTTGTGTATCTTTGCACCTTTCTAATTTCTTTATCCTTGACTCTCTTAAACATTTCTTCCTTTCGTTAATCAGTGTAAATATAACTCTCATCTTCCTGTGCAAATCTCTCTCAAATATTTAATTTTCCTGTCCCACTGTAAACTCTTAAAAAACCTAACCCTCTCTATTTCTTCCACTCTTCCACTTTAACAATTACCTTCGTATCTAACTGAAGAAATCCACTGAAGAGGCGAAACTTTTCAGCCATAATTATACGTACGTGTTGCATACGTGTCTTGTACCTGTAGCTATAATTCTCTCTTTATCTCAGTTTTCTTGTTCTTTTTATATTCTTTATCTTCTTGGTTTTATTCTTTTTTTCGGGTAAAGTTAAAAAAACTTTTTAATCTATCATCAGTTTCACCTCAGATTTTTAGATTATTTACAAATTTCCCTTTTTTAATTTCCAGATTAATATCTCTATTAAAATTCTTCCTTATTGTTTTTCTCCTATTTTTTTTTCTTTAGTGAATTTGCTTTATTGCTTTCCCAAGTTTTACCTGTCCGTCTCAAAGGCTTTGTTAGCGTCTTCGAAGATAACCTGAGTTAGCTTCTAGTCTTAGATTTTATTTAGGTGTTGCTACGTAACAATAAGTGTCAGGGGCCCGAGACTGTTCAACTGCCTCCCAGCACACATAAGGGGGATTACCAACAGACCCCTGGCAGTCTTCAAGCTGGCACTGGACAAGCACCTAAAGTCAGTTCCTGATCAGCCAGGCTGTGGCTCGTACGTTGGTTTGCGTGCAGCCAGCAGCAACAGCCTGGTTGATCAGGCGCTGATCCACCAGGAGGCCTGGTCACAGACCGGGCCGCGGGGGCGTTGACCCCCGAAACTCTCTCCAGGTAAACTCCAGGTATATATATTTATTTCCAATTTCTTTAGCCATCTTCTGTTTATTATGCAAGTTTATCTTTTCAGTATTTACTGAATTTTATTTGTTTTTTTCATTTTTTCTAAGTTCAGTGTTTCTTATTTAATGTTTTCAGTAACCTTTCCTGCCTTATTTAAGTGCGTGTTAGTTAGTTATCATTTGTCAAAGGCATTTGTGGATCGACACTTTGTCTAGGGGTAAGGTTAGTGTATCATTTTATGCATGTGTGTGTGTGTGTGTGTGTGTGTGTGTGTGTGTGTGTGTGTGTGTGTGTGTGTGTGTGTGTTCAGCTTACGTTTCCCTTCAGTGATAGGTTGTGTGTAGAGTTATCCCCCGGACCCTCCATTCTTCTACAAACTGCCAAGTGATCCTCACTGGACAGTGTGTGATCCTCACTAGGCAATGTGTGTGATCCTCACTTGACAGTGTGTGATCCTCACTTGACAGTGTGTGATCCTTACTTGACAGTGTGTATGATCCTCAATTGACAGTGTGTGTGTGATCCTCACTAGGCAATGTGTGTGATCCTCACTTGACAGTGTGTGATTCTCACTTGACAGTGTGTATGATCCTCATTTGACAGTGTGTGTGTGATCCTCACTAGGCAATGTGTGTGATCCTCACTTGACAGTGTGTGATCCTTACTTGACAGTGTGTGATCCTTACTTGACAGTGTGTGATCCTCACTTGACAGTGTGTGTGATCCTCACTTGACAGTGTGTGATCCTCACTTGACAGTGTGTGATCCTCACTTGACAGTGTGTGATCCTCACTTGACAGTGTGTGATCCTCACTTGACAGTGTGTGATCCTCACTTGACAGTGTGTGATCCTCACTTGACAGTGTGTGATCCTCACTTGACAGTGTGTGATCCTCACTTGACAGTGTGTGATTCTCACTTGACAGTGTGTGATCCTCACTCGACAGTGTGTGATCCTCACTTGACAGTGTGTGATCCTCACTCGACAGTGTGTGATCCTCACTCGACAGTGTGTGATCCTCACTCGACAGTGTGTGATCCTCACTCGACAGTGTGTGATCCTCACTCGACAGTGTGTGATCCTCACTCGACAGTGTGTGATCCTCACTCGACAGTGTGTGATCCTCACTCGACAGTGTGTGATCCTCACTCGACAGTGTGTGATCCTCACTCGACAGTGCGTGATCCTCACTCGACAGTGCGTGATCCTCACTCGACAGTGCGTGATCCTCACTCGACAGTGTTTGATCCTCACTCGACAGTGTGTGATCCTCACTCGATAGTGCGTGATCCTCACTCGACAGTGTGTGATCCTCACTCGACAGTGTGTGATCCTCACTCGACAGTGTGTGATCCTCACTCGACAGTGTGTGATCCTCACTCGACAGTGCGTGATCCTCACTCGACAGTGTTTGATCCTCACTCGACAGTGTGTGATCCTCACTTGACAGTGTGTGATCCTCACTAGGCAGTGTGTGTGATCCTCATTTTGCAGCGAGTGTGATCATTTACGCAGTTCACTCGTCGAGATTCACTTTTTCCAACCATTTCCTCGCGTCCTAATTAATTAAAAAAGTGTTTTCGATTGACTCTTTTGGCAAAAATATATATCTTTATACGAATGAGAGATACTTAGTGTCATTCGTGATACACACACACACACACACACACACACACACACACACACACACACACACACACACACACACTCAGGGATATCAGGAAGTATTTCTTCAGTCACAGAGTTGTTAGGAAGTGGAACAGTCTGGAAAGGAAGGTGGTGGAAGCAGGATCCATACATAGCTTCAAGAAGAGGTATGATACAGCTCACGGAGCAGGGAGGGAGTGACCTAGTAGCGGCCAGTGAAGTGGCGGGGCTAGGAGCTATGAATCGACCCCTGCAACCACAATGCGGTGAATACACACACAACACGTTCACTTCCCAAATCTGGAGAGAGAAATCCGTAGATTAAATTACAATATCTCTCTCTCTCTCTCTCTCTCTCTCTCTCTCTCTCTCTCTCTCTCTCTCTCTCTCTCTCTCTCTCTCTCTCTCTCTCTCTCTCTCTCTTCCTCCCTCCCCTCCTTTCTATTTCTCACCCCCTCCATCCTTTTCCTTTCCCCCTCCCCACTACCCCTGCTCAGGGGCTACCATCGTCCCCCTCCCCTTCCCTCAACTGCGTCTTACATTATCAGCAACACAAGATCTGTTCCATTCATGATTGCAATTGCAGAATAATGCAGAGGACGGAATGCAAGGGTGCATTGCAGGTGCTCATGCCGGAAAGGCTGTGAAAGGTGGAAAAAGGCAAGCCATTAGCAAAGGTCCTAGTGGAACACCCCATTAAAATTAGGTCCTAGAGTAAAGCCCCATTATTGAAGGCCTAAACTAACACCCCATTATAGAAAACTTCAATGAGAGCCCCATTAAGATAATCCTAGAGGAAACCCCCATTATAGAAAGCCGTGTGGAGCGCCCCAGTAAAACATGGTCCTAGAGGAACTCCCCATTAAACAGATCCTAGACAAAATCCCCATTAGACAGGTCTAAGGAAAAGTACTGTTTAATAGATTCCAGAAAATCTGGATTAGAGGACATCACTGATATATCAAAGGTCGCCAAATGTAACGTGAGAGGTGTTAAATGACATGATCATGTCTACTGCGTGTCCAAGCAGCGGGCTGGGCACCTTTCACTGGATGGGGGGGTAGAAGGAGGGGGGAATTGGGTACGCTGGGTACGTCCATGGATTTGTGTACACGGAATTGTGTACGTGGGATTGGGTTCGTGGGACTGTTTACATGAGATGGTGACATACTGGGACCCAAAATGGGTTCATGGCTGGCTAGTTGGGTGCGTCAGGGCGCTACTTAAACGAGTAAAACTAAACCTCATTCTCGTTTTAAGGGTTTAAAACAGCGTTTTATAATGTGGTAAGTTTTATTAACGTATTTTACACATGCGTTGTTAAACAGGAGTTACCTGCTATGCGCAAACGCACAAAACAAAAAGAATTCGTGCGAAAATGCATGAAACGAATGCCAAGCGTGCGTAAACGCATATTACGCATGCGTAAACGCATGAAACGCACATTACGCATGCGTGAACGCATGAAACGCACATTACGCATGCGCAAACGCATGAAACTCGTTTTCTCCAGCATCTTTGTTTGGCATGGAACAGGATTTTTAGGACCTTGTCTCCCCCCACACATACCCAATACCCCCACACATACCCATAAAAACAGAAATACCCAGTACCCCTCTAGACATACCTAATACCCCCCAATTTCATTGTGAAGGTCTCAGACCACATTAACAGCTTGCGGAGAGACCAAAGACCAAAATGGTCCGAGATTTGAGAAACTCTCCACCCCCTTAACCTCCCCACCTCCCCTCCCCTCCTTCCCCCCACCTCCCCTCCCAATCTACCCTAATAATAAAACACAGTGAAATGAAATATATTTTTTTCGTTAGGTTCAGAATAATTTTTGCGAAATTATTGCATATTCAAATTTTCTCTTGCCTTACTCGGCAAGAAGAGCATTGCTATTTAAGCCAAAATCATAAGTTTTACCTGGTCGGCATATATATATATATATATATATATATATATATATATATATATATATATATATATATATATATATATATATATATATATATGTATATTATAAGGCAGAGCTTATTTTGAAAGGACAGCATTGTGACTACTTGACAGATAGATTTCAACCTTGTCATGTATGCGATTACCAGATTTTTTTGCTGTGGGGCTCGCAGACAGAAGTGAAAATACAGATTTATCCGAACGTGTTGAAAAAGCCAATGACGGTCAGGAGGAGAGGAGGAGGGGGGAGGGGAGAAAAGGGGAGATGATTTTACGGGGGGAGGGGTAACGAATGCATGAGAGGGGGGAGAGAGAGTGGAGGGGGGGATATGAGAATTGCATAGATACCAGACTGCTCCATGCATGAAAGTATGCTGCTCTCTCTCTCTCTCTCTCTCTCTCTCTCTCTCTCTCTCTCTCTCTCTCTCTCTCTCTCTCTTGTGCATTCGGAGCCATTGTCATGCAATCGACATGCGTGAGGTTGTAGCGGCGGGATATTAGTTGGCAGGACGATGTGAATTGTCTGATGGGAAGGGATGGGCAGGAATGTCTGATCCACACAGCCAGTCATGATTGATCAGATGTAAAAATAAACGAGACAGACAGACAGGACGAGAGAGAGAGAGAGAGAGCTAGCTTCATCCTGTTCCATATATATATGTGTGTTACATCACATTAAAAAGGTTTTTAAGTGAGCTGATGTAGGTAACAGCCCTTAGCTTGTAAATAAAGTCAGGAACCTTAACCTAACTTTCCAAACTTTGTGTAAAAGAGAGAGAGAGAGAGAGAGAGAGAGAGAGAGAGAGAGAGAGAGAGAGAGAGAGAGAGAGAGAATTCCATGTATGTCACGATCTGTGTGTTGATCAGCAAGAAATCGTGACATTGCATATGTAAGAGCGATGAGGACTGGAACAGCATCACGGAAATCAGCAACAAAACAGATGACAGCAACAGTAACACTAGTAACAACAGTAACAACAACAGTAACAACAGGAAGCAAGAATACCATTGCTTCCCAAAATATATTGCCTCTTCCTCCTCCCCCTTTGTAAGTCAACCAAAGAAAATTCCCCAACACTCTCCCCAACATTCATCCCACCATTCTCCCCACCATTCTCCCCACCACTCTCCCCAACATCCTCCCCAACACACTCCCCAACACTCTACCCAACATTCTCCTTACCCCCTCTTCCAGTATATCTTAATCATCTCACATTTACTCCCCACTCCTCCCCTACCACCCCCCTCCCTCCTTTTCTCCCCTCCCCAACTCCTCACCATCACCTCTGCTTCCCCTCTCTCCTCCCCAGACCTGCTCTGTGTTGTTTCTCACCCCTCACACACACATACACACAACAAAACACAAAACACACACACACACACACACACACACACACACACACACACACACACACACACACACACACACACACACACACACACATGAACCGTCATGCACACCTCTCTCTCGCTCTCTCTCCCCCTCTTTCTCTCCTGCTCTCTACTCCCCTCTCCCTGCCCCTCCCCTTCCCCTCATTCCCCATCTCCCCCTCTCCGCCTGACCTTCAGGAGGACCCCATTGCGCATGGCGCTATGTAAACCCATGACGTCCATGCATCAGTTATGGGGGTACACCGACCTCTTTACCCCCATTCCTCCCTCTACCCCTCCCCCTACCCCTCCCCCACCCTCCTCCCCTCAGCTCGCTGTGCATGGCAGAATGCGGAGAGGGGGGGCAGGTTTTATATTTTTTGATGGGTTGGTTGCGAATGATGATTTACTGGTGAATGTTGGTAGTGGTGGTGGTAGTGGTTGTGGTGGTAGTGGTGGTAGTGGTGATAGTAGTGGTAGTGGTGTTGGCAGTGATGTGGTAGTTGTGGTGGTGGTAGTCGTGGTGGTGGTAGTCGTGGTGGTAGTAGTCGTGGTGGTGGTGGTGGTGGTGGTAGTCGTGGTAGTGGTGGTATTTGTTGAGGATAATGAGGAAGAGGAGGATAATGAGGAAGAGGAAGAAAGTGAGAAAGAGGAGGATAATGAGGAAGAGGAGGATAATGAGGAAGAGGAGGATAATGAGGAAGAGGAGGATAATGAGGAAGAGGAAGATAGTGAGAAAGAGGAGGATAATGAGGAAGAGGAGGATAATGAGGAAGAGGAGGATAATGAGGAAGAGGAGGATAATGAGGAAGAGGAGGATAATGAGGAAGAGGAGGATAATGAGGAAGAGGAAGATAGTGAGAAAGAGGAGGATAATGAGGAAGAGGAGGATAATGAGGAAGAGGAGGATAATGAGGAAGAGGAGGATAATGAGGAAGAGGGAAGATAGGAGAAAGAGGAGGATAATGAGGAAGAGGAGGATAATGAGGAAGAGGAGGATAATGAGGAAGAGGAAGATAGTGAGAAAGAGGAGGATAATGAGGAAGAGGAGGATAATGAGGAAGAGGAGGATAATGAGGAAGAGGAGGATAATGAGGAAGAGGAGGATAATGAGGAAGAGGAGGATAATGAGGAAGAGGAAGATAGTGAGAAAGAGGAGGATAATGAGGAAGAGGAGGATAATGAGGAAGAGGAGGATAATGAGGAAGAGGAGGATAATGAGGAAGAGGAGGATAATGAGGAAGAGGAGGATAATGAGGAAGAGGATGATAATGAGGAAGAGGAGGATAATGAGGAAGAGGAGGATAATGAGGAAGAGGAGGATAATGAGGAAGAGGAGGATAATGAGGAAGAGGAGGATAATGAGGATCGACCTTACTCCCCATTTCCATGACAACAGCCACTGTACACAAGCTTCTGCATGACCCATTTCCCCCTCCCCTCCCCTCCCCTCCACACCCTCCCCTCCCCACCCCTCCCCTACCCTTCCCTCCCGTTTACGATACCCGTTGCTCTCTCTCTCTCTCTCTCTCTCTCTCTCTCTCTCTCTCTCTCTCTCTCTCTCTCTCTCTCCCTTTCTTATCCCTTTCATTATCGTACTCTTGAATGTTTCCCATTCCTTCAAGCGTAGCATTCTCATGTATCCTATTACGATACCTCTCCCAGTGGCACCCCCCATTACGATACCCCATTCCCATTCATTTCTTACAATATCCCTCACCCATATATTCCTTCACATATTACCTGACCCAGTCACCCCCCTGCCTCTACGATTGCCCCCTCCCCTCCCCTCTCAACGATAGCCTCCCCTCCCCTCTCAACGATAGCCCCCCTCCCCCTCTACGATAGCCCCCTCATCCTCCCCTCTCTACGATAGTCCCCTCCCCTTCTCATCCCCTCTCTACGAAGGCTACCTCCCCTCCCTTCTCTACGATAGTTCCTCCCCTCCCCTCTTTACGATAGCTCTCTGGCTACCGGTTCTGACACGACCTGACATACGATACCCATTCATGACCACACATGCATGGGAGTCCCATTCCCATGCATGTTACCCCCACCTCCACTACCTCCCTCCACCACCCATCCACTACCCTCTGATTTATAAGGGGCTGTAAGCTAGCTAGCTCTCTCTCTCTCTCTCTCTCTCTCTCTCTCTCTCTCTCTCTCTCTCTCTCTCTCTACCATGCTTCCATTATTGTGATGGAACTATTTCCCTAATTCATGGTTACTATTCGTAAATGCGTCTGTGAGTGCCTTAGACATGTCTTATGGTGCCATTAAAAAGGTCCTTTGGCACCATGCATTGCCCATGGTGCCATTAAGAAGGACCTCTGGTATCATGCATTACCCAAGGTGCCATTAAGAGGATCCTCTGGCACAATGCATTGCCCATGGTGCCATTAAGGTCCTCTGGCACCATGCATTGCCCATGGTGCCATTAAGAAGGTTCGATGGCACCGTTCACTGTCCTGATATCCATTTGCCATCATTATTCTTATTTCTACCTGCCATGCATGGCCCCATGATGGAGGTGTCATGCATGGGGCTCATCCCATAACCCCCTAGTCTAAGCCAGGGCTTGAAGGACAATCTCATGGCACCGTGAACTGCAATACTACCATGGATTTTTTCGTCTCTTTGGCACCGGTGGTGCCTGGGGTATGGTAGTTGCCACCCCATACACCATATTCCCCATTCCAGTACAATGTTCTATCTTTCCTCTCTCTCTCTCTCTCTCTCTCTCTCTCTCTCTCTCTCTCTCTCTCTCTCTCTCTCTCTCTCTCTCTCTCTCTCTCTCTCTCTCTCTCTCTCCCAGCCTGACTGGAACCCAACCAGCCCACCCCATGGCCACCCACACCTCTCTGGTATGTGGGGTACATGTAGGGATGGGAGGGGTGACTAGGGAGGGGGTGATAGAGGGGGGCTACTCAACCATAACCACTAGCAATGACCACCACTCCTACTACCACCACTACTACCACCACTCCCACCACTACTCCCACCACCACTCCCACCACTGTTACCACCACCACCACCACCACTACTACCACCATCACCACCAGTACCTCCACTATCACCACCATCACCACCAGTACCTCCAACACCACCAATACCAACGTTTAATAAATGTGTTTACTGCCAGCAATATGGTTCTCGCCGTAATTGGTAGAACTGCTCCCGCCACCACCATCCCCACCACAATTAGTGTGTGGTGGAGGTGGTAGTGGTGGTGGTGATAGTGATGGTGATGGTGGCAATGGTAGTGGTGATGGTGGTGGTAGTACAGGTGGTGGTGGTGATGGTGGTAGTACTGGTGGTGGTGGTGATGGTGGTAGTACTGGTGGTGGTGATGGTGGTAGTACTTGTGGTGGTGGTGATGGTAGTAATACTGGTGGTGGTGGTGATGGTGGTAGTACTGGTGGTGGTGATGGTGGTAGTACTGGTGGTGGTGGTGATGGTGGTAGTACTGGTGGTGGTGGTGATGGTGGTAGTACTGGTGGTGGTGGTGATGGTGGTGGTAATACTGGTGGTGGTGATGGTGACGACGGTGGTAGTGGTGGTGATGGTGGTAGTACTGGTGGTGGTGGTGATGGTGGTAGTACTAGTGGTGATGATGGTGGTAGTACTGGTGGTGATGGTGGTGATGATGGTAATACTGGTGGTGGTGATGGTGGTGACGACGGTGGTAGTGATGGTGATGGTGGTAGTACTGGTGGTGGTGGTGATGGTGGTAGTACTGGTGGTGATGGTGGTGGTGGTGATGGTAATACTGGTGGTGGTGATGGTGGTGACGACGGTGGTAGTGGTGGTGATGGTGGTAGTACTGGTGGTGGTGGTGGTGGTGGTGGTGATTGTGGAAGTACTAGTGGTGGTGATGGTGGTAGTACTAGTGGTGGTGATGGTGGTAGTACTAGTGGTGATGGTGGTAGTACTAGTGGTGGTGATGGTGGTAGTACTAGTGGTGATGGTGGTAGTACTAGTGGTGGTGATGGTGGTAGTACTAGTGGTGGTGATGGTAGTACTAGTGGTGGTGATGGTGGTAGTACTAGTGGTGGTGATGGTGGTAGTACTGGTGGTGATGGTGGTGGTGGTGATGATGGTAATACTGGTGGTGGTGATGGTGGTGACGACGGTGGTGGTGATGGTGGTAGTACTGGTGGTGGTGGTGATTGTGGAAGTACTAGTGGTAGTGATGGTGGTAGTACTAGTGGTGGTGATGGTAGTACTAGTGGTGGTGATGGTGGTAGTACTAGTGGTGGTGATGGTGATGGTGGTGATGGTGGTGGTGGTGATGGTGGTATTACTAGTGGTGGTGATGGTAGTACTAGTGGTGGTGATGGTAGTACTAGTGGTGGTGATGGTGGTAGTACTAGTGGTGGTGATGGTGGTGGTGGTGATGGTGGTAGTACTAGTGGTGGTGATGGTAGTACTAGTGGTGGTGATGGTGGTAGTACTAGTGGTGGTGATGGTGGTGATGGTGGTGGTGGTGGTGGTGGTGGTGATGGTGGTGGTGGTGATGGTGGTAGTACTAGTGGTGGTGATGGTAGTACTAGTGGTGGTGGTGGTAGTACTAGTGGTGGTGATGGTGGTGGTGGTGATGGTGGTAGTACTAGTGGTGGTGATGGTAGTACTAGTGGTGGTGATGGTAGTACTAGTGGTGGTGATGGTGGTAGTACTAGTGGTGGTGGTGGTGGTGGTGATGGTAGTACTAGTGGTGGTAGTGATAGTGGTGGTGATGGTAGTACTAGTGGTGGTGATGGTAGTACTAGTGGTGGTGATGGTGGTAGTACTAGTGGTGGTGGTGGTGATGGTGGTAGTACTAGTGGTGGTGATGGTAGTACTAGTGGTGGTGATGGTAGTACTAGTGGTGGTGATGGTGGTGGTGATGGTGGTGGTGGTGGTGGTGATGGTGGTAGTACTAGCGGTGGTGATGGTAGTACTAGTGGTGGTGATGGTAGTACTAGCGGTGGTGATGGTAGTACTAGTGGTGGTGATGGTGGTAGTACTAGTGGTGGTGATGGTGGTGGTGGTGGTGGTGGTGATGGTGGTGGTGGTGATGGTGGTAGTACTAGTGGTGGTGATGGTAGTACTAGTGGTGGTGATGGTAGTACTAGTGGTGGTGATGGTGGTAGTACTAGTGGTGGTGATGGTGGTGATGGTGGTGGTGGTGATGGTGGTGGTGGTGGTGATGGTGGTGGTGATGGTGGTGGTGGTGATGGTGGTAGTATTAGTGGTGGTGATGGTAGTACTAGTGGTGGTGATGGTGGTAGTACTAGTGGTGGTGATGGTGGTGGTACTAGTGGTGGTGATGGTGGTGGTAGTACTAGTGGTGGTGATGGTGGTGGTGATGGTGGTGGTACTAGTGGTGGTGATGGTGGTGGTGATGGTGGTAGTACTAGTGGTGGTGGTGGTAGTACTAGTGGTGGTGGTGGTGATGGTGGTAGTACTAGTGGTGGTGGTGAGAGGGAGATCAGTGACCCACAAAACAATATTTTACGATAACATTTCAGATTAATTAAATATTTTTTGTGTGTTCTGTCACTGTGTGTGTGTGTGTGTGTGTGTGTGTGTGTGTGTGTGTGTGTGTGTGTGTGTGTGTGTGTGTGTGTGTGTGTACGTGTGTGTGTACGTGTGTGTGTGTGTGTACGTGTGTGTGTTTACGAGTGTGTTGTGTGTGTGTGTGTGTGTGTGTGTGTGTGTGTACGTGTGTGTGTTTACGAGTGTGTTGTGTGTGTGTGTGTGTGTGTGTGCTCCTTCACACAGTACAATTGTAAACAACGTCTATTGAGTTCATTCACCTGATGCCATCAATTCTCCTCTCAAAATAGAAAATAACAGACTCAGAAGTCACAGAATTTACGAACAGACTCCGACAGATAGTTGACAGGCAGTGACAGACTCCAGTAGACAGGTAAAAGTAACATATTCCAGCAGATAGATAAGAGTAATAGACTTCAGTAGATAAGAATAACAATGTTTATTTAGACAGGATACATAGTTGTACAGAGGAACATAATAGTTGGGTGTACATGCCAAAAGCCCCTTTGTATGTAGAGCTTTTCGGGCAAACCTAAGATTAACTTAAAATTAGGAAGGCAGTAAAAGCTCGTATGGTCATTAGATAAGTTACAGTGAGTACGAGAGGTTTGAATATTGTATTTGGTTATGCTACCAAATCGTAATGACATGATTGCAAACAAACCATACCACGGGCGGGGTTAGAACCCGCGATCAGAGTCTCAAAACTCCAGACCGTCGCATTAGCCACTGGACCAGCTTACGCGACGGTCTGGAGTTTGGAGACTCTCTGTTCGCCGGTTCTAACCCCGCTGTGGTATGGTTTGGCTTTGATAAGTATAGTAGAGAATAATTACAATATTGAATTACTTTATAAAGATTACAGTATTACGATGGTACAATTTAAAACAATTTGCAACATGATATATAACAATTTAGTACTATTTAAAGTATGAAATTTAGACATCCTAATTCTGAAGTAATGAGTAAGTGGTTGAGCAATCCTGAGTACAATATGAGTAGCTGTTGAGTAACTGGTAGGTATTAGGTACGGTTTCCTCGTTAAATTTGGGTGAGGAGGTGATTTCTTAGTAGGGCCTTAAACTGATTTGCAGACAGGGTTCCTCTGGTGTGTTCTGGCAATTAATTCCAGATCTTCGGGCCTTGCATAACATTTTTGCACAGGGAGAAATGAACACGAGGGATATTGAAGAGTGATTTGTGTCTTGTATTATGGCTGTGTGTGTTCTGTTGTAGTTATTAAGGAGGAGTTTGAGAGGAGGGTTTATATTTGAGTCCAATGTTCTCTGTATGTAGTAGGCACAATAATAAGCGTTTTGTATATTAAGAAAGTTAAGTCTCTTGTAAAGTGGTGGAGTGTGTTGTCTAATGCAGGAGTCAGTAATCAATTGCACTGCAGATTTTTGCTGGGTTATTAAAGGCTTTAGGTGATTTGTTGTGGTTGAGCCCCATACATGATAGACTCGTTTATTCTTCAGATAATTATTGGTATCCCCTACGGCAGTATCCTGGTTACTATCCTAGTGGTATTCCATAGGTTACTATCCAGGGATCTTATCAGTTGTTTTTTCCCCCGAAGTTCC
>NC_091358.1:2291654-2318406 GCF_038502225.1 Cherax quadricarinatus
CACAGGTTCTACTGACACCTTTGAGTGGGGAAATAGATATATTTCTTTCTGTGATGTTAGATACACCTGGAAGAGTTATAACTACAGTGGGTCTTGTGATATTCCTGTGATATATTTAGACTATTTCATTTCACCAGTTACCCAGTTTTTTTGATTTCCACTGTTAAAGAGCAACCAGTCAGTCACTCAGTCAATCACTGTCAGTCAATCAGCCAAAAAAAAAAATTAATAACCCCCAAAAAATCAGATTTTTAAAATATTCAATAAAATAAATTAATATGGCTTTTCCGTCAGATTTTTTTAATTCAGAATAATAATAATTAATTTAAAGGCTCAATCTATTCCATTTCTAATATAATATTTTTCTTTTAAATACAAAAAGACAATAAATAATCATAAACAGAGATGCTGTTGTGTTTACATCAGGTGACAAGAGGAATTATATATAATTTACAAATTATATGAATTATCCAGAGAATTATTTGTTCCTAAATCAAATTGCACAGATTTTAAATATTTAAACACCTGAAGTTGTGTGTGTGTATATATATATATATATATATATATATATATATATATAATTATATATATATCGTCGCAATGTAGTTTATATGTTGTAATAATTATATCTGCAAAATTAATATTATCAATGTTTGCATAACACATCTGACATAATCGTCCCTCTGATAATTCCCATCTGCTTGAATTATTATTAACTGAATAATCCAAAATTTAGCTGGAACTTTTACAGACCGACTGACATTTCACAAAAAAGGGAGAATTATCACCAGATTGCCGTAAGATAATTGCTAGTTTCCTAAGATACCCGAATTATCCACATGTTGAACAGCTCTAGGGAAGGAGATATTAAATAATTCTGAATAATTTTGAGGGATGGTGCGCGGACCAGGTCTCTTCCCTGGTCCGCGGACCAGGGAAGAGACCGCTAGACCGTCGGATCTCTCGACCGACCGCAAGTTCCCGCTATTCCGCCGAATTGCTGGTTGGCGATTATATCAATTATTTTTTATGCGTGATTATTTAGTGGTACTAATGCAATTTTATGGTAGTAGCCGAGTTAATTTTCACAATTTGCATACCGAGGTAATAATCTTTGAGATGGATTATTCTGATATTTTTTTAATGGTTGTAATGCCTTCTGTGGTCATCCTGGTGGTAGGTTCTTGTTCCAGGGAATTGAAGGGATCTTCAGCTTCCTCTGATCAAGCCCGATTGTCTTGCTATTTTTTTCCCAGACGCTTGATGACTCCTACAGTTTTACCGTTTTCCAGTGATTATGTTAATTATATATATATATATATATATATATATATATATATATATATATATATATATATATATATATATATATATATATATATATATATATATATTACTGTTTTTCTGTTGTTGCTGTTATTTGTGTTGAATTATTGATAATACTGTTAATCTTGTTGGTGTTATTACTGTTGTTGCTACTTATCCTGTTGCTATTTTGCTGAATTACTGTTACTACTGTTGATATTGTTACTGTTATTACTGCTGTTGCTGCTGTTATTATTGTTGTTGTAGATGTTATTACTGTGTGTGTGTGATCTTGTAGCTACAGGAGCAGATCTTGTAGAATCCCATCTACAGTTTTCAATATATTTTCTGTAGAGTTGTTTGTCCCTTGTAGACAAGTTTACAATTATACTTTCTTGTTTATGCTACAAGAAATTATTCCTATTTTCTTCTCGAATTTAAAAAAAAAACTGCCATAATTAACTCTCTTTTTGACAGGCATTTACGAGAAAATTTAAACTGCGTTTCGGGCCATCTTAGGTCCTTGATAATGGTCCGAGAGAGACCGAAAACTTACCTAAGCTTTCCTATCCTAAGATTATCTTTAGCATTTTCTTGAAGAATTTTTATGTAATGCCCATTACTTGTTATACCATATATAAATTACCAAGCAAACTAACTGGGCTATACCAACAGCAAAAATATTTAATTTGAACAGAAGTTACATTTAAAATGTAACTAAGGTACACAGATTATGTTAATGTGGAAATATCTGACATTTCTGCAGACAGATTTGTATATTCACGCATAAATCACTTTGTGAATAGCTGTACAAATGTGATGGAACTGTACAGTTGAGATCTCAGTGTAATAGTGTACAGGAATTCAGATATGGTGGGGTCTAATCACTGTGATTTTGCTGTCAGTGTTGTGAAATATTCAGTTGTATGGGTGGTCAAGTGAGTGATCCTCTGATTGCTGCGTTAGTTGATTAAGATATGGGAAGACCAGGACGGTACCATCTGCCTATATACTCTGAGATGAGGTATTGAAAGTTGCTTCACGTACTTCCCAGGTAACGTGAGGTATTCCCAGGTATCGTGAGGTATTACACATGTATCGTGAGGTGTTACCCATGTATCGTGAGGTATTGCCCAGGTATCGTAAGGTATTACCCACGTAACGTGAGGTATTACCTACATATCATGAGGTATTACCCACTATCGTGAGGTATTACCCACGTATCCTAAATATTACACTTCCAGAAATGCTTTGCTGCTTCTCTGATTATAAGACCTCAAAGACATTTTATGTGGTAGACGAGTGGTTTAGTATACTGCTCTATTCTTAACGAATTTAATGAATCGTTTCCTAAGCAGCATTACATACTGTATATCCTTGGGGAGTTTAGGTTACTGGAGGCATTGTAATTTATGTGGTTTAATATTTTTAAAACAATAAGTGTTTGACTAGGATACGCGTTTTGCAACAAACCAGACAAACAACCAGCCAACCAGTACCCATGTTGGGCCGCTGTATGCCTGAGATGTCAGTGGTAAAGAGCGAGGTGTAGCAGGCAGACACACTGCCTCTTACACACTTAAGATTCTCTGTAAACATAGAATGGCTCGTCTAAAACAGTGAGTTGAGAGAGACAGACCACAGCCGTCTGCAGTGTTGATGTGGTATGTATTAACTTGTACACACACACACACGCGCATATACAACAGGCCTAGTGTCTAATAGACATGTGCCTACGACAAAATGGTAACTAACACACACACACACACACACACACACACACACACACACACACACACACACACACACACACACACACACACACACACACACACACACACACACACAGAGTAGGTAATACACACTAACAGTACCTAATACACACGACAGTACCTAATACAGCAGGCCTTTGACCAGTAGTAACACGCGCACACACGCACTCGCACACGCACTCACTGTTCATGTACCTTCACGTTTTACCCCAAAACATTACACTGATAACAATTATTCAAGTCAATCCATCCTGGAACCATCAGTTCAAGAATTATTTGAAGACAAAATTATCACCCTATAATCCTAGTTACCACCCCTGATCGAGTGTAATTGAACAATTTGGATTATCAGTGGGATTTGGACAAAATCTCGAGGCCTAAGGAATAATATATAATTTTCTTAATTCAAATTTTCCTGCGGTTTTTCACCGCAGGAAAATAACCATCCTTTGACGTTTTAATTTATCAAGGATATATGTGTCGTACCGAATAGGTAAAACTTGCGATTTTGGCTTAAATAGCAACGCTCTTCTTGCCGAATAAGTCGAGCGAAAATTGTGTGTGCAATAATATAGCAAAAATCATTCTGATTCTAACGATAAAAAAATATATTTCATTGTGTTTGTTTATTATTAAATTATTGTAAACTTATCTAAAATATATTTAGTTGAATTAGGCTAAATTAAATTGCGCTTGTTATAATAAGGTTAGATAAGTTTTCTAAGGTTCTTTTGGTAAAAAATTATTAATTATTTTTACATTACAAATAAATGAAAAAATATATCTTTAAACGTATTAGAGAAAATTTTAGAAATTATTTAATTTTAAATGAGTTCTTGCTAATTGGCCAGTTTTACCTATTCGGCACGACATATATATACAAAGTATATATAGTGAGAAGTATATATAGTGAGAAGTATATATAGTGAGAAGTATATATAGTGAGAAGTATATATAGTGAGAAGTATATATAGTGAGAAGTATATATACTGAGAAGTATATATACTGAGAAGTATATATACTGAGAAGTATATATACTAAGAAGTATATATACTAAGAAGTATATATACTGAGAAGTATATATACTGAGAAGCATATATTCTGAGAAGTATATATACGAAGAAGTATATATACGAAGAAGTATATATACGAAGAAGTATATACACTGACAGATTACTGTTAGCCTTTGGCATTAAAGAATTAACAGATGGTATATACCATCTGTTAGGATGGTATATACCATCTGTTAGGATGGAGATATGTTTATAACACCCGACAGGTTGAAAAATGGGAGACTTATGCAATATATGTGACTCGGTTGCACATGTGGTTTATAGCCATTAAACCTAAACCATTAAACCACCCAATAATGTGATGGTAGAATTAATCACGTGGTTTATGGGTATTTTACCATATCGTAAAACCATGGTTTAGGTGGTAAACATGGTATGGTAGAGTTAGCATGTGTTGTAGATGTTTCGACCTGTGCTTAGCGCTTCTTTTTTGTTATAATAATATACTAATTTATCAAGGGATTATTAAGAACGTTTCGCTCAGTTATGAGGTTTATCATAATTTTGTGAAACGTTGCACAATAATTAATTCTTTGTTATTGACTTATTGTTTTTGTATTCTTAGGTTCTGCCCAACCTGTTGTTATTCCTGTTGTTCCTTCCTGTTATTCCTGTTATTCCTGTTATTCCTGTTATTTCTGTTATTCCTTCCTGTTGTTATTCCTGTTATTCCTTCCTGTTATTCCTTCCTGCTGTTATTCCTCCCTGTTGTTATTCCTCCATGTTGTTATTCCTGTTATTCCTCCCTGTTGTTATTCCTCCCTGTTGTTATTCCTCCCTGTTGTTATTCCTCCCTGTTGTTATTCCTCCCTGTTGTTATTCCTCCCTGTTGTTATTCCTTCCTGTTGTTATTCCTTCCTGTTGTTATTCCCTCCTGTTATTCCCTCCTGTTATTCCCTCCTGTTATTCCCTCCTGTTGTTACTCCTTCCTGTTGCTACTTCTTCCTGTTGTTGTTCCTTCCTGCTGTTTCTTCTTGTTACTCCATCATTCTTCCATCGTTCTCTCACCTGTCTCATTCATCCACCTTTTTTCATATTTTCCTCCCTTCTTATCCTCTTTGATTATTCTACCCTTCCTCTTCCTCCTCTTCCTCCTCTTCTTCCTCTTCTTCTTCTTCCTCTTCTTCTTCCTCCTCTTCTTCTTCCTCCTCTTCTTCCTCCTTTTCTTCCTCTTCTTCCTCTTCCTCTTCTTCCTCCCCCTCTTCTTCCTCTTCTTCCTCCCCCTCTTCTTCCTTCTCTTCTTCCTCCCCTTCTTCTTCCTCTTCCTCCTCCTCTTCCTCTGACATCATTTTATCTATTTCTCGCTTTGTTAATATGTCTGTCTGTCTGTCTCTCTCTCTCTCTCTCTCTCTCTCTCTCTCTCTCTCTCTCTCTCTCTCTCTCTCTCTCTCTCTCTCTCTCTCTCTCTCTCTCTCTCTCTCTCCTTCATTACCGCTGCTTTAAGACATTTCTTACCAACTTCTGCTTTAACTTGGTATGACACATTGTCTGCTTAAAGCAGAGTATCTCTTTCCTAATTTGTTGTGCTCTTCTTACTTCTCTGCTTCTTCCTTCTTTCCTCATCTCATCTCTCTGTCTTTGTTTCCTCTTGTTTCTTCTTTATTCTCTTTCTCTTCTTTACTGTCTTATTTCTTCTTTTTATATAATATTTCTTCCCCGTTTTTACTTCATTAATTCTTCTTTCTATTCTTTGTTTTTTCTTCTTTCCCTCTTTATTGGTCGTTTTTTTTCTTCTGCTTCATCTTTCTTCTTGTTTTATCTTCTTCAATCTGCTTCTCCTTTATTTTCTTGCTTCTCCTTTATTTTCCTGCTTCTCCTTTATTTTCTTGCTTCTCCTTTATTTTCCTGCTTCTCCTTTATTTTCTTGCTTCTCCTTTATTTTCCTGCTTCTCCTTTATTTTCTTGCTTCTCCTTTATTTTCCTGCTTCTCCTTTATTTTCTTGCTTCTCCTTTATTTTCCTGCTTCTCCTTTATTTTCTTGCTTCTCCTTTATTTTCCTGCTTCTCCTTTATTTTTCCGCTTCTCCTTTATTTTCTTGCTTCTCCTTTATTTTCCTGCTTCTCCTTTATTTTCCTGCTTCTCCTTTATTTTCCTGCTTCTCCTTTATTTTCCTGCTTCTCCTTTATTTTCCTGCTTCTCCTTTATTTTCCTGCTTCTCCTTTATTTTCCTGCTTCTCCTTTATTTTCCTGCTTCTCCTTTATTTTCTTGCTTCTCCTTTATTTTCCTGCTTCTCCTTTATTTTCCTGCTTCTCCTTTATTTTCCTGCTTCTCCTTTATTTTCCTGCTTCTCCTTTATTTTCCTGCTTCTCCTTTATTTTCCTGCTTCTCCTTTATTTTCCTGCTTCTCCTTTATTTTCCTGCTTCTCCTTTATTTTCCTGCTTCTCCTTTATTTTCCTGCTTCTCCTTTATTCACTTTTCTCGTTTCAACTTAATTTTCTTTTTTTTCTCTTCGTTTCTACTTCTTGCTTTTCTTCCCTACTTTATTGTTTCTTCCTCATTCTTTTTTCTTCGTTACTCCCTTGTTTTTTTCTTGTTTGTATTTCCTTGCTTGTGTTTCCTTGCTTTTATCTCCTTGTTTGTATTTCTTTGCTTGTTTTTCCTTGTCTGTATTTCTTTGCTTGATTTTCCTTGTCTGTATTTCTTTGCTTGTTTTTCCTTGTTTGTATTTCTTTGCTTGTTTGTTTTCCTTTGTTTATATTTCTTTGCTTGTTTGTATTTCCCCGTTTTATCTCCCTGTATTTCCTGCCTAGGTTTTATCTCCTTGTTTTAATTCTTCCCTTATATTCCTTGCTTAAATTTTCGGTTTACTTATTTATCTCTCATTCATCTTTCTTCTTCCTTCTTCCATCTACTCTAATTTCTTGTTTTTTTTTTTTTTGCTGTTAATGTTTTTGCAAATTGAAAACCTCTGTTTTTTTTTTTAATTGTTCAAGTCGGAGCGAAACGTCGCCATGAGCATCATTTTATGTGCGAAATGTGTTCAAGACAATTATTTCTTCAGATGTGTTAAATATTAACTTGTTAGGATCTTTTTTTTTTTTTTTGTTAAATCAACATTTAACGTTTTAAGTTGATAAAATTTAACAGTTAATAACCTGTTATTTATACAAGCAATGAAACATGATTGTAACATTGAACAATCACTGAATGAAACTAATATATTACAAGTAACATCAATCAGTCTATTACAAGTAACATCAATGTTAGGTAAGACACATATGCAACAGTTAGGTATCTTTATTTTGAAACGTTTCGCCTACACAGTAGGCTTCTTCAGTCGAGTACAGAAAAGTTGATAGAAGCAGAAGATACTTGAAGACGATGTAATCAGTCCATCACCCTTAAAGTTTTGAGGTGGTCAGTCCCTCAGTCTGGAGAAGAGCATTGTTCCGTTGTCTGAAACAATATGAAGTTGAAGTGACAGAATCGGGCCTTATATAGTGCCAGGAGGTGAGACGTAGGTTGATTTGGGAGGGCAGGTCCTTCTCAAACCCAGCCGTTCTCACTAGTAGAGGTTGTCGAAGTAGATGGTCTGTACCAAGATACCCTTGTGTTGCAGTGTCTGACAGAATGAACATTAAAATGGTATAAAATACCGACAGATTGTTAGGTAAGACACATATGCAACAGTTAGGTATCTTTATTTTGAAACGTTTCGCCTACACAGTAGGCTTCTTCAGTCGAGTACAGAAAAGTTGATAGAAGCAGAAGATACTTGAAGACGATGTAATCAGTCCATCACCCTTAAAGTTTTGAGGTGGTCAGTCCCTCAGTCTGGAGAAGAGCATTGTTCCGTTGTCTGAAACAATATGAAGTTGAAGTGACAGAATCGGGCCTTATATAGTGCCAGGAGGTGAGACGTAGGTTGATTTGGGAGGGCAGGTCCTTCTCAAACCCAGCCGTTCTCACTAGTAGAGGTTGTCGAAGTAGATGGTCTGTACCAAGATACCCTTGTGTTGCAGTGTCTGACAGAATGAACATTAAAATGGTATAAAATACCGACAGATTGTTAGGTAAGACACATATGCAACAGTTAGGTATCTTTATTTTGAAACGTTTCGCCTACACAGTAGGCTTCTTCAGTCGAGTACAGAAAAGTTGATAGAAGCAGAAGATACTTGAAGACGATGTAATCAGTCCATCACCCTTAAAGTTTTGAGGTGGTCAGTCCCTCAGTCTGGAGAAGAGCATTGTTCCGTTGTCTGAAACAATATGAAGTTGAAGTGACAGAATCGGGCCTTATATAGTGCCAGGAGGTGAGACGTAGGTTGATTTGGGAGGGCAGGTCCTTCTCAAACCCAGCCGTTCTCACTAGTAGAGGTTGTCGAAGTAGATGGTCTGTACCAAGATACCCTTGTGTTGCAGTGTCTGACAGAATGAACATTAAAATGGTATAAAATACCGACAGATTGTTAGGTAAGACACATATGCAACAGTTAGGTATCTTTATTTTGAAACGTTTCGCCTACACAGTAGGCTTCTTCAGTCGAGTACAGAAAAGTTGATAGAAGCAGAAGATACTTGAAGACGATGTAATCAGTCCATCACCCTTAAAGTTTTGAGGTGGTCAGTCCCTCAGTCTGGAGAAGAGCATTGTTCCGTTGTCTGAAACAATATGAAGTTGAAGTGACAGAATCGGCACTATATAAGGCCCGATTCTGTCACTTCAACTTCATATTGTTTCAGACAACGGAACAATGCTCTTCTCCAGACTGAGGGACTGACCACCTCAAAACTTTAAGGGTGATGGACTGATTACATCGTCTTCAAGTATCTTCTGCTTCTATCAACTTTTCTGTACTCGACTGAAGAAGCCTACTGTGTAGGCGAAACGTTTCAAAATAAAGATACCTAACTGTTGCATATGTGTCTTACCTAACAATCTGTCGGTATTTTATACCATTTTAATGTTCACAAGTAACATCAAACAATCTATTACAAGTAACATCAAACAATCTATTACAAGGAACATCAAACAATCTATTACAAGGAACATCAATCTATTACAAGTAACATCAATCAGTCTATTACAAGTTACATGAATCAGTCTATTACAAGTTACATGAATCAGTCTATTACAGGTTACATGAATCAATCTATTACAGGTTACATGAATCAATCTATTACAGGTTACATGAATCAATCTATTACAAGTAACATCAAACAATCTATTACAGGTAACATCAATCACACTATTACAGGTAACATCACACTATTACAAGTAACATCAATCAGTCTATTACAAATAATATAAATTAATCTATTACAAGTAACATCAAACAATTTGTTACTCTGAGACAGCATCCAGCAACTTAATAATAACTCGCATTCATACAGAAACTCAGATTAATTTATTTGTATATTTCGATCTCCTCCTGAGGTCCTCTTCAGCAGATATACAAGTAAAATGAGATAAAGAAAATATAGGGAAATCTGCACCTCAAGACCTACAAGTATACTTGTGGATAAACAATTAGAAATGGGCAATGCCCTTTAAATATATTATATATATATATATATATATATATATATATATATATATATATATATATATATATATATATATATATATATATATATATATATTTACGAGCATGTGATAGATGGATAGACAGAGGCTCTTTATTTGTTTGAAATGTTTATTTTTTGTTTTTATGATATTGGGAGAATATTGTTTAAGTAAGTATTGTTGATGGTTATAATACTCGTCTTGCTTCCCGTCTTTAAATTTGTTTGAGTGACTTTCTTGTGTTTAATTCAGATACTGCGCCTTTAATATATTCTTGTTTCTCTGTTTCACTCTATACAGATAAGAACCTTAGGAAAGTGGTTACTATTACTACTACTACTACTACTGCTGCTACTACTATTGCTGCTATTACTACTACTACTGCTGCTGCTACTACTATTGCTGCTACTACTATTGCTGCTATTACTACTACTATTGCTACTTCTATTACTATTACTTCTACTATTGCTACTGCTATTACTACTACTACTATTACTAATATTTATTCAACTATTACTACTACTACTACAACTACTACTACCACCACTGCTATTACACACACACACACACACACACACACACACACACACACACACACACACACACACACACACACACACACAGTGTTCCTCCCATGTTCAAAATGTCATGTTCAACTTCACGTTTTCTCTTTCTGAACTCCCCATAACAGAATCTATGACAGAAAACGGGGCTGATATCTTTCAGTTATATGTCACCGATCTCATTTTCGAAGATAATCATTACTTTCCGTCGCTTGTTGTTGCTGATTAATTTCGATGGGGTCAACTGATGCAATTTTTATAGGGGGGTTACATAATTATATTTGAGGATTTTAGCTTTTCCAAAAATAATTCCGTGTGGGTAATGGTATCGATCTTTACGCATGCGCACCTTTGGATATATAGACGAAGTATATACCTATTAAAGTATACATACATATAAGTACATAGGAGTACATAACAGTACATGAGAATACATAGGGAAAATTATCTGTTATGCAAAGGCTATATGCGGGTGAGAAATGTGCTAAAGCTATCTGCAGAGAGCTATCTGCTGCTATCTACATGGTTGGGGTAAGAAAAGTATAGCAGAAGGCTCTCCCCCCACCCTCCAGTAAGATCATTTTTGACCAGCTTGAAACAGGCCAGAATATGGTAATTCATTAGGAATTTGGGCATGGGAATATACGGACGTGTAGTGACGTTCTCGCGGATATGTGGTGACCTGTTTGTGACCCGTGTTTGTGACCTACAAGTCCTCTGATATCTGTCCTTTCCACGTACTTCAAAATACTCCCACGTACTACCAAGTACCCATCTCAATAGCTATTTAAATTCTTGGTAAATCCAGTAATCTCTCTGTTTTCGGTACTCGTATTTAGAGGATTTAATTGTTACGGGTATTTATTTTTTGGGGAGACTAGGCCTAAAAAAAATTTATAGAAATTTGTTAAACATTATCTAGGTTACTTTCTGCTTTGTTAATTTTGATTAACTTTTCTGGAGGATTACGTTGATTTATGTTAATTATGGCGAGGTTAAATTTGTTGATTCAGTGTGAATTTGTATGTTAATTTGCGTTATTGTTAATCATGTTGAAAGGTAGCTACGTTAATTTCTAGTTAATCTGAAGTTTAGTTAATTTCGGGTTTATTTCAAGGCTAGTAATGCTGATTGCTAGTTTATCTGAATACTATGCTAAATGCTAGTTTCTGTGAAGACTAGCTATGCTAGAGGCTAGTTTATTTGAAGACTAGCTATGCTAGAGGCTAGTTTATTTGAAGGCTAGCTATGCTAGAGGCTAGTTTATTTGAAGACTAGCTATGCTAGAGGCTAGTTTATTTGAAGACTAGCTATGCTAGAGGCTAGTTTATTTGAAGACTAGCTATGCTAGAGGCTAGTTTATTTGAAGACTAGCTATGCTAGAGGATAGTTTATTTGAAGACTAGCTATGCTAGAGGCTAGTTTATTTGAAGACTAGCTATGCTAGAGGCTAGTTTATTTGAAGACTAGCTATGCTAGAGGCTAGTTTATTTGAAGACTAGCTATGCTAGAGGCTAGTTTATTTGAAGACTAGCTATGCTAGAGGCTAGTTTATTTGAAGACTAGCTATGCTAGAGGCTAGTTTATTTGAAGACTAGCTATGCTAGAGGCTAGTTTATTTGAAGACTAGCTATGCTAGAGGCTAGTTTATTTGAAGACTAGCTATGCTAGAGGCTAGTTTATTTGAAGACTAGCTATGCTAGAGGCTAGTTTATTTGAAGACTAGCTATGCTAGAGGCTAGTTTATTTGAAGACTAGCTATGCTAGAGGCTAGTTTATTTGAAGACTAGCTATGCTAGAGGCTAGTTTATTTGAAGACTAGCTATGCTAGAGGCTAGTTTATTTGAAGACTAGCTATGCTAGAGGCTAGTTTATTTGAAGACTAGCTATGCTAGAGGCTAGTTTATTTGAAGACTAGCTATGCTAGAGGCTAGTTTATTTGAAGACTAGCTATGCTAGAGGCTAGTTTATTTGAAGACTAGCTATGCTAGAGGCTAGTTTATTTGAAGACTAGCTATGCTAGAGGCTAGTTTATTTGAAGACTAGCTATGCTAGAGGCTAGTTTATTTGAAGACTAGCTATGCTAGAGGCTAGTTTATTTGAAGACTAGCTATGCTAGAGGCTAGTTTATTTGAAGACTAGCTATGCTAGAGGCTAGTTTATTTGAAGACTAGCTATGCTAGAGGCTAGTTTATTTGAAGACTAGCTATGCTAGAGGCTAGTTTATTTGAAGACTAGCTATGCTAGAGGCTAGTTTATTTGAAGACTAGCTATGCTAGAGGCTAGTTTATTTGAAGACTAGCTATGCTAGAGGCTAGTTTATTTGAAGACTAGCTATGCTAGAGGCTAGTTTATTTGAAATCTAGTATTTTTAACTGTTAGTTTAACAAAGGTACGTTAATTTCTAGTTTTTGGAAATCTAGATGTGATTAAGGCTAGTTTTCTTGAAAGTTACGTCTATGAAAGGTTAGTTTAACTAATTTTTTAAGGATAATCTAGTTAAGTGCTAGTTTTAAGGCGAGAATTACTTCCTGATGCGTCTCGAAGGGTTTTAATTTCCTAATACAGGAAGTAAGAGTCGGACGTTTAAATTTATGTAAACATTTTTGTCCAAATAAATGTTTTACTAATGTTTTAAAACGTTAATTAAATTCCTGCCAAATATCCATTTTCACCAGTGATATTTTTTGTATGATCAATTGAAGACATTTTTGGATCACTGAATGTTTCTAATTCTGTGAATATACCATAAATTAATATTTCTTCTGTGAGTATACCACAAAATTTAATATTTCTTCTCTGAGTATACCACGAAATTTAATATTTCTTCTCTGAGTATACCACGAAATTTAATATTTCTTCTCTGAGTATACCACGAAATTTATTTCTTCTGTGAGTATACCACAAAACTGATGTGGTATACTCTGAGTATATCACATTTCTTCTGTGAGTATACTACAAAATTTAATATTTCTTCTCTGAGTATACCACGAAATTTAATATTTCTTCTCTGAGTATACCACGAAATTTAATATTTCTTCTCTGAGTATACCACGAAATTTATTTCTTCTGTGAATATACCACAAAACTGATGTGGTATACTCTGAGTATATCACATTTCTTCTGTGAGTATACCACAAAAGCTAGTATTTCTCTGGGCATAATCTGCAGTTTACTATAGATTGTGACATCCACGCGATTCTGGCAAGACAGCTACTGGATGAGTGATGGTGGATGTGTTTTCTTCTCTGGGACACTCTACCTTGGTGAGGAAACAAGCCAATGGGGGTTGAAATATTTTAAACCGATGACTGGTTTAAAAAAATATAATTTTGAGCCTATATTCCCGAGATTTTTAGTGATTTATTATTATTAATTATTATTATTATTATTATTATTATTATTATTGCTACTATTATTACAATGGCTATGTTTATTACTATAGTTATTACTATGGGTGTTATTATTAGAAAGCATTAAAGCCGTAGGGGTCATAAAGTACCTGTATATGACTGGTATTTAACAGCGACGGCACCTACAACTACAGCTCCTGTCCCTCCATGCAGCTGTTTTATTTCCACTGCGATACTTCCATCCTCTCCCCCAGGATGCGACCCACAGCAGTCGTGTAGCACCCAGGTACCTACTTCCTGATAGGTGAACAGGGACAGCAGGAGTTACGAAAAGCGCCGAACGTTTCTGCTCGGTTCTGCAGTCTCTGCTGTAGGCAGAATCCACCGCGGAACTGCCGACAAAGTCGTTTCGCCAGCCGTGAGAAGCCTGGTGGTTAAATATATTAGACTTCGTCTCTCTGATGGGCCAAATTGCTGACTTTCGCCGTCTACTGCAACTGATAGACAGATGATTGTCTCTTCACGGATGCAAAATCGTCATGCAGATTCCCCAATCACAGCGTTTGTCACCTTCACTAATCACAGTGATTTTGCAGACTCCCTAATCACAGCATTTTGCAGGGTCTCCAAACCCAGTATTTTTGTGTGTGATTTCAAGCAGAATGTTATCCTCTCAGATGCGGCGGATTTCTTGTATAAATGACGAAGTTTTGCTCTCGCAGTGCCTCTTAACATGATGTTAGCGCTGTTAGTTGAGAGAATGTGTGCTAGTATCGTTTTTTCCAGCTTATTTTTGTTATAGACTGTGTGCTAGTGTCGTTTTTTCCAGCTTATTTTTGTTATAGACTGTGTGCTAGTATCGTTTTTTCCAGCTTATTTTTGTTATAGACTGTGTGCTAGTATCGTTTTTTCCAGCTTATTTTTGTTATAGATTGTGTGCTAGTGTCGTTTTTTCCAGCTTATTTTTGATAGTTTATATTCCACTTCGGTTAATATTTTCCAATAATTTAAAAATAATTTTTGTCTCTGAGCTGAGTAACGTCAAGAAAATTGTCAGTCAATCCCTATTTTGGACCAGTTAACTAGCCAATTTGTTAACCATTTTCGGATTATACGTTAAACGTCTGTAGTATTTAGTTTTTTTTTAGACTCATAAACTGTGTATAATGGTTTTGTGATTGTTTAAAACGATTCAGTCCTTAGTACACGAAGGTCATTAAGGCTGCATGTCATTAGTGCTTTAATTAGGTTAAGTAAGAATAGTCAGGCAACAGGAAAAGTGTTTCCTGACGCGAGTCTAATTATATGACAACCTGCAGCTTGTGATTTTGGTCATGTGACAGAGGCCTTCCACTGGCTTACCCCTCCACCACTTTAAAAATTCTATATAAAACAAATTTAAAATTCTAACACAATAACAAATTTGAAAATAAAATATAAATTGAAAAAACACGTATTTACAAATCTGAAAAAAAAATGTTGGATCAATATATATGCGATCAAAACACATCTCTATAAACATCTGTGTCATATACATTCAGATTAAATAAGCAGTTTGCGGAAGACATCAAAGTTGATGACTGACACAAATTTGACGACACAAAGTTGACGACACAAAGTTGACGACACAAAGTTGACGACACAAAGTTGACGACACAAAGTTGACGACACAAAGTTGACGACACAAAGTTGACGACACAAAGTTGACGACACAAAGTTGACGACACAAAGTTGACGACACAAAGTTGACGACACAAAGTTGACGACACAAAGTAAACAAAGTTGACGACACAAAGTTGACGACACAAAGTTGACGACACAAAGTTGACGACACAAAGTTGACGACACAAAGTTGACGACACAAAGTTGACGACACAAAGTTGACGACACAAAGTTGACTTTAGCAACAGAAACTTGAGAGGCAAAATAATTTGTTTATAGTTGAAAGTCGAGAGCATCACTAGAGGTTGAGATTGACATAGAGACATCAATAAAGGTGTTTGGCGAGTGTGTGCTTAGATATACGTACGTGTATATATGTACGTTGAAGTGATCAAGGTTCCAGGACCGAAACGTTTTCTAATAAATATGTTATAGTGTTTGCTTACGTGTCTTTCTAAACCAACTTGTCGGTATTTATTACCAAGGTTTATACCATGTACGTTGATATATTTACGCTACTTGGTTAATGGGGATTAAAATCCTGTCGACTTCGGGAGACTCATTAAGGCTGTAGAGAAAATTCTTAGTATATACACACTAAGAGATATACATCTCACGGTATATACACCTGAATAAACTCTGCGTAATTTTAACATACGTATTTATGTTAATACTGCTATTTTACATGTTAAATTTTGAGTTGAATTGCTTTTGAGCTTTTGATAAATAATATCCAGATATAATTAACAAACCAACGAATGATGCAATTTTTCTGTACCTTGTACAGAATATTTTGGGACAAATCTGGATAACCTCCCCTGGTTGTCCATTTGCAAAATAAATCATTTTCCCCACTTAAGAAAAAGTGGGTGAATAAAACTCCCACTGAAAAATTAAAAGAGTCAATTATTATGTGTGTAAAATATATATAATTCCTATTTTGAGAATATAATCGACTCCCGTGTAAATGTGATAAGCGTAATTCTCAACTGAGTTAATTATATACCACTGTCGGTGGTTAGGATGTTTCTCAGTATATGTAAATAAATGGAATTGAAAAAAATGAGAAATTAAATTATATTATGGCCAGTTCAAATGACCTGACTTTTCAGTTCAAATGACCTGACTTCTCAGTTCAAATGACTTGACCTTCCCAGTTCAAATAACCTGACCTTCCCAGTTCAGATAACCTGACCTTCCCAGTTCAGATAACCTGACCTTCCCAGTTCAAATAACCTGACCTTCCCAGTTCAAATAACCTGACCTTCCCAGTTCAGATAACCTGACCTTCCCAGTTCAGATAACCTGACCTTCCCAGTTCAGATAACCTGACCTTCCCAGTTCAAATGACCTGACCTTCCCAGTTCAGATAACCTGACCTTCCCAGTTCAAATAACCTGACCTTCCCAGTTCAAATAACCTGACCTTCCCAGTTCAAATAACCTGACCTTCCCAGTTCAAATAACCTGACCTTCCCAGTTCAAATAACCTGACCTTCCCAGTTCAAATAACCTGACCTCCCCAGTTCAAATAACCTGACCTCCCCAGTTCAAATAACCTGACCTCCCCAGTTCAAATAACCTGACCTCCCCAGTTCAAATAACCTGACCTCCCCAGTTCAAATAACCTGACCTCCCCAGTTCAAATAACCTGACCTCCCCAGTTCAAATTAAATGAAATATTTCGAACCAACCAAAGAGTAGTATATATATATTGGTAGAATTACCGACAATATGTAAAATAAAAGGACACAAGTTCAACTAATGTGACATTTTATTGTGGCAACGTTTCGCTCTCCGGGAGCTTTGTCAAGCCGGCTTGACCAAGTTCCTGGAGAGCGAAACGTTGCCTCAATAAAATGTCACATTAGCTGCACTTGTGTCCTTTTTACTCTACAAAGAGTATGTTCGAAATGTTGAAATTCGTTCCCCTTTTTTTTTTAACACAAAAATATTGAAAAAAAATTCCGTGTGATTGTAGAGTCATCTTCAGTGAGGAGATTTGGAGAAGCATAATTGGTTAATTTTTATAATTTGAGGCTTAAGAGGTTAATTGTTCGCCATTCTTGCATTCCTCTTCTAATAAGATTAGCCACTAGGGTCGAATCCAGGTCTAAAGCATTAATATCTATAATCGGTAGAATTATCCAGCATCCATTATTGGAAGAATTATCCAGCATCCATTATTGGAAGAATTAGCCAGCATCCATTATTGGAAGAATTATCCAGCATCCATTATTGGAAGAATTAGCCAGCATCCATTATTGGAAGAATTAGCCAGCATCCATTATCGGAAGAATTATCCAGCATCCATTATTGGAAGAATTAGCCAGCATCCATTATTGGAAGAATTAGCCAGCATCCATTATTGGAAGAATTAGCCAGCATCCATTATTGGAAGAATTATCCAGCATCCATTATTGGAAGAATTAGCCAGCATCCATTATTGGAAGAATTATCCAGCATCCATTATTGGAAGAATTATCCAGCATCCATTATTGGAAGAATTATCCAGCATCCATTATTGGAAGAATTATCCAGCATCCATTATTGGAAAAATTAGCCAGTTGGTCGAATCCAAGCATTGCTTAACATCCATTGTAAGGATTGGCAGTAGGCTGGCATTAGGCCTACTGTATTAATGTTATAAATAAGAATATACCAATATCTTTCATGGAATAGATTAGCCAGTAGGCTGGCAATAGGCCTACTGTATTAATGTTATTAATAAGAATTAACCAATATCTTTCATGGAATAGATTATCCAGTAGGCTTGCAATAGGCCTACTGCAGTTGCTATTAATATGTGTCTTAGTTACTCGATTACTCGATCGGATTTATCAATTCGATCGGGTGATACAGAGCCCCATGAGCGAAACGTCTCGTTATCAAAGTTCTAGTTTTACGTTAATGATATATAGTACCGAGAAGCGGATAAGACACATGTTTAACACCTGAGTGTATTTATGAAAAGAACACATGTGCAACACCTGCCTATCTTCATTATTAATACATATGTGCAACACCTGCCTATCTTCATTATTAATACATATGTGCAACACCTGCCTATCTTCATTGATTATTAAGACACGTGTGTAACACCTGCCTATCTTCATTATTAATACATATGTGCAACACCTGCCAATCTTCATTGATTATTAATACATATGTGCAACACCTGCCTATCTTCATTGATTATTAAGACACGTGTGTAACACCTGCCTATCTTCATTGATTATTAAGACACGTGTGTAACACCTGCCTATCTTGACTGATATCCAGGTGTTGTATACGTTCCTTAACCATCAAATTCTCTGTCTTACAGCCTCTGTTATAAGACAGTATTCTCTGTCTTACAGCCTCTGTTATAAGACAGTATTCTCTGTCTTACAGCCTCTGTTATAAGACAGTATTCTCTGTCTTACAGCCTCTGTTATAAGACAGTATTCTCTGTCTTACAGCCTCTGTTATAAGACAGTATTCTCTGTCTTACAGCCTCTGTTATAAGACAGTATTCTCTGTCTTACAGCCTCTGTTATAAGACAGTATTCTCTGTCTTACAGCCTCTGTTATAAGACAGTATTCTCTGTCTTATCACAAAGGCTTAGACATGAGACTGTAGATATGACTGAGACACTTGTTCAGCACTTGGGAATCTGAGGGACTGATTACCTCACTCACCATCACCATTCATCACTGTACCGGACTGAGGAAGCCACTTGCTGGAGAAACGTTTCCAAAATGATTCCCAAGCGTTGCGCAAGTATCTAAATCATCCACGTGTCTGTTCTCTGAACCATTTATCTAAAACCATGGAAATATAAGGTATACCTTTTAAAAGTATTGATAGTCGTGTTTTATGTAATGGTTCCTTAACTGGGTTTGATACCTATCGACTTACATATCACCTGTTGACCACCAGACGAGAATATTTTAACTAAATTAGGGGTTGAAGTAAGAATATCCTTAACCCCTATTTTAAGGGTTAAAGGTATAAAAACTGAGAGATATACACATCTGTATGTATATATATATATCACTGAAATATATACACATAATTGCTATTTAAGAAAATGTTGAATATTTCTGAGAAACTTCACGCCTTGTATCGGCCAGTAGGCCTTCTGCAGTGCTCCTCCATTCTTATGTTCTTATAAGTATCGATTTTTTTATCATTTTAAACAAAGACATTCTGTTATAATTCAGTTTATCACTTATCTTTAATATAATTAACAGATATAAAGAGAAACAGAATAGAATGCCAATAGGATGAAAAAAAAAGAAACGTGCAGTATAATGCGATCCTTTATTGACAACGTTTCTCCCACACAGTGAGTTTCATTAAGTCACAGATTTATGACTCGTGAGCAAAACGTCGTCAGTAGAGGCACAATACCGTGACTGGAACAATACACAAATAAGCCGCACATAGAAGAGAGAAACCACGACGTTTCGGTCCGTTTAGGACCATTCATAAATCATGAATGATCCTAGACGGGTCGAAACGTCGTCAAAAGCTTGTATCTCTCTATGTGCGGGTTATTATCTGCTATTAAGCCCTTTTTCGATATTTGGTTTTATTTAATTTTCGCCTCTATGGTAACTTGCTATGTAAATGAGGGGTCGAGTTTGGTAAATAATTTACATAGCTAATTGTTTGCTCATTTGTAAATTAAACTTATTTTGCATATTTTTGCATAATTATGACATAAAAAACGCGTATTGTTCCTGTATTAATATTAAAATATCGATAAGAGTGAAATGTTTTGTTCAGGAAACGTTTTTTCAGTCCAGGACTGAAGTGGCTATTTAGGTCGAAACGTTTCTTCAGTAAAGCTTTGGGTTTAATTTCACAGGAAGTTCTGGGCATAAATAAAGTGTATCCTTATGAAAATAATCCTCACACAGAGAGAGAGGGAGAGAGAGAGAGGCTTACGACAACGTTTCGGTCCTACTTGGACCATTTACTAGTTTCTCTTTCTATGTGCGGGCTATTTGTGTATTCCAGTCACGCTATTGTGTAGGTTAGTGTAGGTTAGGTTAGATCAAGTTAGGCTAGGTCAGGTTAGTTCAGGTTAGGTCAGGTCAGGTTAGGTTAGGTCAGGTTAGGTTAGGTTGTGTCAGGTTAAAGATTGAGACACTTATGCAGCGTATGGGAATCTTTATTGATGAAACGTTTCGCCACACAGTGGCTTCATCAGTCCAATACAAATCAGAAGGGTGTAAGGAGAGGAGTAGTTTGAGGTGATCAGTCCCTCAGCCTGGAGTCGATGTGTTCAGTCCATCAATCTTGTAGAAATTACAGCATCAAAGAATTCTTCAACCTCGTCCGACCTTTGGACAAAGACCTACTTCGACTAGTGGATGGTACCACTATGGCCCCGCCTCCTCCTGCTTCTCCTCACCTGACTACAGTATATAAGCCACTTGTACGGCCCTATGCTGTACTTTCTACAAGACTGATGGACTGAACACATCGACTCCAGGCTGAGGGACTGATCACCTCAAACTACTCCTCTCCTCGTACCTTCCTGCTTTGTATAAGACTGATGAAGTCAGTGTGGAGAAACGTTCCTTCATTGAAGATTCCCATATGTTGCATAAGTGTCTCAATCTTTAACTTGTCGGTTTTAAACCATTTATCACATAGGTCATGTTAGGTCAACTGTAGAATGTTATAAGATAAGTGCTTAAAACACACACACACACGCGCGCGCGCGCACACACACACACACACACACACACACACACAGCAATAGAAGGCTTTTAGTAGTTCGACGTTTTACCTAGTGAAGCCACGTGTGGGCGAAACATCATCCGAATGTAATAATGCTAATCTCTACATCTTATCTTTTCAAGTTAAAAATATTTAAATTTTAGATAAAAAAAATACCCAAATATTTTTGAAATATTTAAGGCACTTGTGAATTTTTAGGGTCACCTCCACTATATATTTTATTAGCCAAAAATGACTATTTTGTGCTAGTAATAGTCTGCTAATAAAAGTAATAGCATTAATGTTATTTACTAAATTGAATAAATTATAGGCCACCTGTCATTAATTTGTCCATCTTTATTTTCAGGTTTGTAGAGTTGGGTGCTAGAGTACACACGAGTGTGGTGAGTACGTAAACTCTTTTCTGTATAGACTCTGGATTATGTAATTTAGTTGTTCCAGTATTATATAGACACGGGTATATACTGTGTGTGTGTGTGTGTGTGTGTGTGTGTGTGTTTTGGTACAATAAAAATTCTCCTACACGATAATGTTGATAAATTAGCCGACGAAAAGTCACCCTGAATATAAGACTTAACGTCTGCATAACTGTGCTAAACATTAGGAATAACGTCAAAGAAAAGTTAATTTTAAACATTGTCATAGATGTTCATTTAAAAACCAAAGCAGATCTACAACTTAATGTGTTAACAGGAACGTAGATCAACACAGGTGCAATATGCAACGTAAACTGACTGATTATGCAGTAGACAATGCAGTAGACAGGCTTAGGCTTGGTTACGAGTACTTTTGGAAGTCTGGCAGACACACAGATGATCACAGCAATGAATATAAGGTATAAACCATATTAAGCAAATATCCTAAATTCTTAGACGTTTTGTGCATCCATATGCTCTATCCATCCACAGGATGGATATGGGGCACACAATAAACTAGCCACAACTATGCATAGGATAGACTAGCCACTGCCGTCCACAGGATGGATACGAAATCCACAATAAACTAGCCACTTATGGCAGTAAAAAATCAAAATCTTAAGGTTAAACAGAAAATTTATATTTGGTGAGTAGGCTTAGTCTCCAAAATGGCAGAGAATTACTTTTGGGAGCGGCCGGCACCAGTAGCTGTCGGTGCCTCGAATAGATTTCCGTCGCAGAGTGCCAAGACAGCCGACAAATTTTGAGGGGTGTTCACAGGCACTTTGAACACTCAGCATCATTACGTAATCTTCGAAGGATTCTCAACAAGAGTAGGGATAAGTACACACAACTGACGCATAGATGACGCACCACTGACGCAGAGACCTCTTATAATTCACACAGTTTGAGACAAGAACTAAGCAGCTAAACTCACCAAACTTAGCTCATTAACATGAAAGAATAATTTAGAAAGTATAAGTTAGAAAGTGTAATTTAGAAAACGTAATTTAGAAAGTGTAATTTAGAGAGTATAATTTGGAAAGTTTAATTTAGAAAGTATAATTCAGTGGTATAAATCTACAGTTCAACTCGTATAGAGTTTCCAGTAATTATCGATTTTTTGGTATAATTTAATTTCTTTGGATAATTAAATATTAATATATATTAAGACGTTGCAACTAAAATGGATGTAACAAATATTTTAATTAGAATATTTTGTCTTATTTTAGAAAAAAATATAGAAATAATTTGGAAAGTATAATTCAGAAATGCAACATATGTTTTAACTCTGTTAAAAACAGGAATAAGACATGTTTATCACCTGGGTGTAAATTAACAAATCAGTAAGTTTATTTTAACTTATTTGGAAATTGTTAAACTTATCGTTAACTTCATTACCAAACCAATACTTTCCTAAATCTAAATTTTCTAAATCTAAATTGATCCAAATTGTTTACTTTCGAAGGTTTTTCTTGGATAACATCAATACCCTATTTATTTCTCCTTTCATTGTGCCCAAACTTCACTTGTATTCCTCATTTCACGTCTTTTCACCCTCCAAATCCATAGTGGATTAATTTTATCCTTATCTGGATCTTCTCCGATACATATAAATCCATTCTAGAATTTGGAGGCCAAAACTGAGCAGTTTGCTTTAAGTGAGGCCTTATTAGTGATGTTATATTGCTTATGGATTCCTCTTAAACTTCTTGATATAAATTAAAGTACACTAAGTATATATAGGAGCTTACAACGATGTTTCGGTCCGACTTGGACCATTTACAAAGTCACACAAATGGTCGAAGTCTGACCGTAGTGTCATCGTAAGTTCCTGTCTCCGATGTGTGGGTTATTCGTGTATTGTTCCAGTCACGGTATTGTGGCTTTTTTCTCCCTGAAATCAACGTAGCTAATTAACTTTATTACGCAGGATTAGTCACTATTGTTCTGGCTTCAGAATTTTCTTATTGCGACTTCCAAAATTTTTCAGGTTCTTTCCATCACCTTGTTTATGTTTGAAGGTCATTATGTTAACAGGGATTAGGAATTTACGTCTATTCGATCTGAAATGCGTCGGGCACTTTTTGGACCACATTAGCTTGTCCAGTGGCTCTATGATTCGTTCTATTTTAGTGTAGTCGGCGAATTTATTTATCTCTGCCTGTTACTCCCTCGTCAAGGTAATTTGTGTATATTATAAGAGGCCTAAAACTGATCCTTGGGGAATGCCACTTGTGACTGGTTCCCTTTCTGTTTTCACCACATTTATGAAGAGATTCTGGGTAAAATTAAGACACATATGCAACATCTGGGTATCTTTATTGTAGACGTTTCGCCATCCAGTGGCTTTATCAATACAAATTCTAGGACATAACTTGAAGACAGTAGAACTATGTACAGAAGATGAGGTAATCAGTCCCTCAACCTAGCAGTAGGTGCGAAGAGCACCGTAGTCGCGGAGATTTCAGAATCTCCACGACTACGGTGCTCTTCGCACCTACTCCTAGGTTGAGGGACTGATTACTTCATCTTCTGTATATAGTTCCACTGTCTTCAAGTTATGTCCTGGAATTTGTATTGATAAAGCCACTGGATGGCGAAACGTCTACAATAAAGATACCCAGATGTTGCACATGTGTCTTAATTTCATCTTACACAGATTCTGGGTAGCCGGCAGGCCGGACTTGAGTCCTGGAGATGGGAAGTACAGTGTCTGCACTCTGAAGGAGCGGTGTTAATGTTGCAGTTTTGTAACTATGGTGTAAAGACAGTGATGGAGTGAATGATGAAAGTTTTTCTTTTTCGGGCCGCCCTGCCTTGGTGGGAAGCTGCCGATGTGTTAATGTAATGTAAAAATGTTAGGAAAACTCTAGTTTGCTAAGATTTTGCTCAATTTTTTGCCTGTTGAGGCAGTTTAGAGAGAGAGTTTTATTTTAAGTTATGATTTAGGTGTTTATACACAGTGTAACATCAATTTATATACATAATATACCTAAAATATCAAACATTCCTCGGTTGACGAGAGAATTTTCTTCTCTTATACGAGTTAGTGTAACAGTCTTCTGTGTGAGAGACTGTCGAAAACTTTACTGAAACCCGAAAAAATCGCATTTCTGACCATGGTCCGTAACCTCAAATACTTTACTGAAGAAGTTTTTTGAAAGTCGTATAAAAAATACGTTAAAATACGTAAGACTATTTTTCTTCGCTTTAAATTAATGGTAAATCCGTACTGAGATTCACAAATTATGCTGACATCGCGGCTAGAATTTTGATATTTTGCTTACTATTGATTTTAGGTTTACTTATAGGTGATTTTATGCTATTTTTAACATAACACAAGAACCTAAGAATGGAGGAACACTACAGAAGGCCTACTGGCCCATACAAGGCAGGTCCTTATCAAAACCACCCCTACCCAAAGCTACCCAAGTATTTACCCTCGTACCCAGTAACACCAATCAATTGTGATGAATGGTTTGAAAAACCGACAAGTTGAAGATTGAGACACTTATGCAGCATATGGGAATCTTTATTCAGGAAACGTTTCGCCACACAGTGGCTTCATCCGTCCAGTACAAAGAGGAAGGCGTAAGGAGAGGAGGAGAATGAGGTAATCAGTCCCTCAACCTGGAGTCGATGTGTTCAGTCCATCAATGTGTTCAGTCCATCATCAAGATTGATGGACTGAACACATCGACTCCAGGTTGAGGGACTGATTACCTCATTCTCCTCCTCTCCTTACGCCTTCCTCTTTGTACTGGACTGATGAAGCCACTGTGTGGCGAAACGTTTCCTGAATAAAGATTCCCATATGCTGCATAAGTGTCTCAATCTTCAACACCAATCAAACCCAGCCCCTCCTACTCATATATTTGTCCAACATCTTTTTAAAGCTACTCAAGGTAGCCATCTCACACCTGTTTAGTGTGTCATGCAGGCTAGTTAGTAGCCTACCATGTTGTATTTAGAACTCTTTTTAAGAGCCCCTTAAAACAGTTCGTCAGGGACCAGGGACTTGTCTGTGTTTCTGCTTGATAAACATCTCCCTTAGTTACTGTGAAGTTATTTACCTTCTTCAGTCACTATAATTATTAATTGCTGGGATATTTATGTCTTCCTGTGTTAAGACCGACAGGTAATAACTTACATAAATAGGAGCATATTTCTTGTTTATTATCAGTAAGCTGTCCAGATCTAGTTTTAAGTGGACCTATATTTTTTTCTCCCTGGTCTTTTATGCTTTAAACTTGAAAGAATTCTTCAGGATTTGTCTTGGATTCGCTAGCCACTTTAGTTGTCTGGGTTATCCTTTATCCCTTTCTTCTCTTTTAATAAGCGGATACCGGTCCATAAATTAACCCTCTGCTCTTTTGATCTACCTGTAAATTCCTTATTTTTCTTCCCAAGACCTGATTTAGTCTCCTGTTCATCTATTCGGTTGTAATTTGATCAGTATCTTGGGAATACATATGTTTTGGGTGCATGTTACTTTACTAAGAAAAATGTAATAGTAGTACCCGTCTCTACTGTTTGCAAGATCTTGGACAGTGGAAGCAAGAGACAGATAACCCTTAATCAGCACTAAGAAGGTGATCTCTAAATTAACTGAAAGTTACAGAACTATGAGCTGGGTCTTCACATCATCATCCTGATTATCATAACTTGTGATCACTAGCGTCAAGGTCTCCAGTGATCTGTAAATTGTTTACTAAGGTGTCCTTGTTTGACGAGACAAGGTCAAGTTGATTATTCCTTCGGAATGTATTTAAGATGACACCTAGCGTCTCATTAGGTCACATAATCTATAGCCATAAATGTGTGTCACTCCTTGTGTTGACATGAGTAAAATCTTTATGCTAATTGTTATACATGAAAGGTATACAGTACCGACAAGATGGAAGAATTAGACATGACTCACGAAATCGTAATGACACGATTGCAAACAAACCATACCACGTGCGGGATTTGAACCCGCAGTCAGAGAGTCTCAAAACTCCAGACCGTCGCGTTAGCCACTGGACCAGCTAGCCACAATAAGAATCGTCCAACTAGGTATATTTCTACACCATAGGAAGGTTAGCATAGGCCACCACTGTGAATTAGACACACGTACAATATCTGGGTATCTATATTTGTAGACTTCGCCATCCAGTGGCTTGTACTGATAGTCAATGAATGGCGAAAAGTCTACAAATAAAATATCATATATTGCACATATATTTAATTCTTTATTTGCGTAAAAAGTTCACCTGTGAATAAAAATTTGCTCTGTAAATTATATTCTTTTCTTAAATATCTGCAACTCTATTGCCAAACCAGGATTTTCCTAAATCCTTTATTAATCTGATATTATTC